>NC_089788.1:63367719-63377719 GCF_040412425.1 Macrobrachium rosenbergii | reverse complement strand
CAGTGCTTGTCCTTTGGCCTAAACCGTATATTCCATTCCTTAAGCACAGTCACCTCGCCGAGGGAGGTTGAGAAAGACACCTTCGAAGATGAAAGGGACATTCAACGAAGATTCACAGCAGAAATTGACATTTTCGCGAGACACTTACTTCGCTTGACACCCTTCCCTCTATTTAGTGTTATACGGCCGCATTTAAAGCGAGTTGCATTATGCTTCGCTAGAGAACATCTGAAAGTGCCGTATAGATGGCTTTGGAGTCTAGTGGTGCAAGAGAGTTCCTCATTGGATGGGTCGATGTCGTATTCGCCTAGCACTCTCCTAGGCCCGCGTTCGATTCTCCGCCCGGCCAATGAAGAATTAGAGGAATATATTTCTGGTGATAGAAATTCATCTCTCGGTATAATGTGGTTCGGATTCCACAATAGGCTGTAGGTCCCGTCGCTAGGTAACCAATTGGTTCTTAGCCACGTAAAATAAGTCTAATCCTTCGGGCCAGCCCTAGGAGAGCTGTTAATCAGCTCAGTTGTCTGGTTAAACTAAGGTATACATACTTAGTGGTGCAAGATGGTTCCGCATAGTAAAGTGAATACAAATTTTGTCTCAAGGTGCCCGCATATAATGCCTTCTTTCTGTTTTCATTTTTCGTTTCACTTCCTGTTTCTCTTTCCCTCATGATTCTAAACCCATCGTCATTCAATGACCTGTTCAACTGTGACTCATTGGTTCAGTGCACCCACTTTCCTACTTCTGTACACAGTATTACATTAATTACATTATTCCCATCCTTTGTAATGTAATTATACTTATTATCGATGTAATTCGCTGACTCTGGCATCTTTCATTGTGACGCAAAACATGACATAACAATGTATGGAATTCATTACAGAGATGAAAAGGGAATGACTGCCTGGTCATTGAAGTAAGGTCAGGTGGTTAAATTACACCGTAATTTCTCTGTAATTTAACTGTAATTGTAGCCTTGGGTCCTTTCCGCTTTCCCCCTGGCAAGGTCAGGCTAATTCATTAAACAGACTGTAATTAGAGAACTGCTTACACAAATTGAATCAAGTCACCCCAGGGTAATTTGTCCAGTGTTTATTTTATGTGGAAATAGGAAGGCAGATCATTTATATATTTGTGGTCTCTTTTAACGTTTTTATTCGTAATAGTATTGTTCTTTTTGTTTCTCTTTATTCTGAGAATTTGTGTTTATTTATTCCAATAAAGCATCATTGTTTTTTAGGGGTTTCTCTAACTAGAAATGAATTGCTTATGTTTCTTCGTCACTGAAATTTCCTCAACATAAATTGATCTGTGTAAAACTTCCATAGTTAATATTTTATCAACAATAACATTAAGTAAGTATACCTTAGTTTAACCAGACCACTGAGCTGATTAACAGCTCTCCTACGGCTGGCCCGAAGGAATAGATTTATTTTACGTGGCTCAGAACCAGTTGGTTTCCTAGCCACGAACCACATTATAGCGAGAAATGAATTTCTATCACCAGAAATAAATTCCTCTTATTAATCACTAGTTACGTTAAAGACACTAATAAGCAGGAAAGGCAAGGAAAGGTCATTGCACTGTCACACAGTACTGTAGGGACCGAACATACCCACACACAAGGTCAGCGCCCAGACCCCGCTGTCCACCCACATTAATACCTGGGTGAACTAGGCAGATGGATGCCGACGACTCAGCAGATACAACTATACCCCTGACTCAGACGCCCTGGCTGATGGATAGTGAGTACTTTGTGGATGCTAAAACTGCTGTCTCAAATAACAAATCACCTCCATTAGGTAAAGTGCATTGCAACTGATGTTTGATGGATTGTGATTAGTAAATAGGGAAGTACAGGAGAAATAAAGATGAAGGATTATGGTTGTGAAGAAAATGTTATGTGTATGAAAGTACAAAAAGAGGAAAAAAGGGTTATACAAAGAAGAAATGAAATGAAAAATAGGGATATGTTTGAATATGAAGAAGGGAATAGGAGCTTCCATGAGATAATAAAAAAGGGAAAATAGGAATAATAACAAAAAAACTAAAATTGGAAACAGGATTATTCGGAGGCGATTAAAAAAGAAAAAAAAGAATTACGCAAGGATGGCGAGATATGGCAGAATCAGTAGATCAGGACGCAAGTGCTAGGTCGTCCTCCTCACTCCTTTACTCACTCCAGTGACCCCAAAAGACGCCATCGCTGCTTTCCTCAGACCCCTTGAAGTCTTTGATAAAGTTCTCTTTCAAAAATGACATTGCTATCCTTGACCCGTTGCTGCAATGAGTTACCAGAGAATCTTGGCATTTGAAATACTTATTTTCTTGGAAGTGATCATACGTCTTTTCATTGGTCGCCTTTTGTTGTCCTTCTCCTTTTGACATTCTTCATTCTTCAACCGTAGCGTAAGTGGCACATTATTTAATTATTATATCTGCCATCTTAATAAAATAAAAAATTCAACATTTATCAAGAACTGCTATCTAAATCCCCCTTCTACTCATTTTTAGTTGTCTGTTACAGAAAACTATTGTGCTGACTTTGTCTGTCCATCCGCCCTCAGATCTTAAACACTACTGAGGCTAGAGGGCTGCAAATTGGTATATTGATCATCCACCCTCCAGTCATCAAACACCAAATTGCAGCCCTCTAGCCTCATCAGTTTTTATTTTATTTAAGGTTAAAGTTAGGCATAATCGTGCGTCTGGCAACGATATAGGACAGGCCACCACCGGACCATGGTTAAAGATTTATGGGCCGCGACTCACACAGCATTATACCGAGACCACTGAAAGATAGATCTACTTTCGATGGCGTCGATTATACGCTGTACAGAAACCTCGATTGCGCCGAAGAAACTTCGGCGCATTTTTTAATTATTATCA
Source organism: Macrobrachium rosenbergii (assembly GCF_040412425.1). Taxonomy (NCBI): domain Eukaryota; kingdom Metazoa; phylum Arthropoda; class Malacostraca; order Decapoda; family Palaemonidae; genus Macrobrachium; species Macrobrachium rosenbergii. The sequence goes on along the minus strand of NC_089788.1, from coordinate 63,374,827 downwards.
TTGGTATGATTGTGTTACGTGATTAGTGACTTCATCTTATACATTATTAGTCGGTAATTCCATTTGAGATAAAGAGAAAGAAGAAAAGAAAGCAATGCAAGGATTTTTCTAGATGTCAAGAGTCTCTCTCTCTCTCTCTCTGCGTGCGTGAGTGTGTGCATTGTGATATGTTATTCATTTGGTACTATTCATTTGCGTGTTTAACTTTTGAGATTACTGTTGGTTTTTACCGAAATTTTATGAGGATTTTTTCCGAGCGTTGAATTTATTTTTTCTTTATTCTTTTTCCTGGAACTGTTTAACGAACCCTTTGTATGTTTGAATGTGCCCGCTGGTGCTCTCTCTCTCTCTCTCTCTCTCTCTCTCTCTCTCTCTCTCTCTCTCTCTCTCTCTCTCTCTAGCGGAACCGTCCTGTCGGATTTTAATGTATTTTGCTTAGGAAAGTTGTCCTGAAAGGTCGATAACGATTTATTATATAGTATATATATATATATATATATATATATATATATATATATATATATATATATATATATATATATAAATATATAAACTATATATAAATGTTTTAAAAAGTAATGTTTTAAATGTAATTTGTATTTTCCCAGGTATACGAACCATAAATTAATAAATGGAGAATACAACGTGTATCTCGCGATTATGGTCTTGATTCCCTAACAGCTTTTAATATGGTTTCCACATAACTCCATTTAAAATACCTCTCTCTCTCTCTCTCTCTCTCTCTCTCTCTCTCTCTCTATATATATATATATATATATATATATATATATATATATATATATATATATACAGTATATATATATATATATGTGTGTATATATATATATATATATATTATATATATACACACATATACACACGTATGTGTATAAGTATGCTTCTATTTATGTACGTAGATTTGGATTTACACACAAAATTTCTGGAGTAAATTTTCTCCCACTTTTAACAACGACACATTACAGTTGTCGCCAGAAACGCAATGGGCATTATTTGAACCCTCCTGCCCAAGGACGCCTGTTACAGTGACCATCAGAAACCGTAATTCCCCAATTCGTTTGGCCTAATTGCAAGGCGTAGATACTCAGGGGTCGTCTGGATTAAAGAGAGGATTTGAAGAGCGCTGTTGAAAATCACTTATCGAGTTTAATTTCCTTCGATCTTTTTGACTGAGTCATGGGAACGGTTCAAATGAGATGTCAAGATTTCTTCGTGGTCTTCATTGACGGGAATCGCTGGGTTTTTTCAAACGGATTCCCGGTCTTTTTATTCATTCTTTCAGCATTGATCGGCTTTGTCGTGGTTTGTGTACTTGAAGTGTAATTTCATTATTCCTTATTTTTACTTCGTAGTCTGATCTTTTTTCTATTGTAGAATCACAGGGATTGATTTTTTATTTTCTTCTTGAATTAGAATATTGAATGCAAATTAATTATTTCTATTTCATTTTTTTTTCAAGTGGTGGTGTTTTCCTATGCATTGTGAATATTTGGCTCCAAGCAGTCGATATCTTTTTTGCTGCTTTTTTTCCGCGAGGAATGAAATGTCACCTCGCACTCGAATATTGCAGTTCCTTTCTTCCTAAATGATTATACTCGAAATCGCGAACGAATGTCCTGGGCCTTATTTTTTTTTTTTTTTTTTTTTTTTTACTTGTTTATTGGTTTGTTTAGGTAGGAGGTCTGTCGGACTTCCTTTTCGGGCCCGGGCTAGAAAAGGACATTGTGTTTCACGTCCAGTTTGACATTACTCTTTGGAGAAGAATGAAATTCTTCCTTACTTTAATTTTATGCAGCAGATCCTCACTTGTTCCGTCTGCCTGATAACTTTGGTACTGTTAGTATTGATTTAGGACTGCTAATTTAGGCGGAGATTTAATTGAGGTTCCTTTAATGTCTCATAGGTAAGTTGCCTGTGACATTCGAAATCACTGCTGTTGATGGTATTTTAAACCAAGGTTATACAAAGCACTTCAGACTAAGAATGCCAATATTAATGAAGGATTCTCATTAGAATTCAGATCAGTACAGGAAATGATTCTTTTCGTACCTCCATCACAAGTGCTGACGATCCACCTCATCTGTTGTGCTTGCAGTCTTCGCTTCTGTCAGTGTCGTGAATCAGTATCGCTGACGATATGTCAGCTCAGGATTACAGCTGACGGCATTTCAGGATAAAGTTGCAGACGATCGTTTAGATCAGCATCACTCAACCCACTTCAGACGAAAATGACCAGCAGTCAAGGCGCCACTTGCCTCTTATCAAGATTGAAGTCAAGATTGTCTGAGATTATTTGCAACCCTGTATCATTATTGCAGACGAATGCCGAAGTATACTTAGGATCAAGACTCCTGATGACGTTCTGAATCCACTTCATTAAGGATACTTCAGATCTACATTGTTGATTGGAGCTGGGAAACTTCATTTACTAGCTAACTCCTCTCTATTCAGAGTGAACGAACCCATCGCCAGCAGATAATGAATCTCTAATCTTAGCTCTGTTTCACAAGAGAACACTCGCGAAAGAGTTAATAGACGATTTAATCCGCTTACATTGTATCTCTCACCCGCGTTTCCATTTTAAGTTTCTCTTCGCCAAATTACCTGTCATACACAACCCTCTTATTAAGCATGAACTGTAATTATTATGAAAGAATGAGGCGTCGGCTTCAACGGAACGGGGGCGTTAGTGGTTTTGAAATGGCATACCGCTCACGTTTCTCTCTCTCTCTCTCTCTCTCTCTCTCTCTCTCTCTCTCTCTCTCTCTCTCTCTCTAGGTTTATCAAGCAACCTTTTTCAGTAATCCGGTTTGGTATTAATTTTAGCTAAAATCTTTTTGCAAGCAAAATTGCCACTTAACGTAACGCAAAGCGACGATTCAGACGTTGTTTTTCAAAATGATTTGGGACAAAGGCCTCTCGAATCTCTTGTAATCTGATTCCATATTATTATCATTATATTTTATTATTGTTGTTGGTGTAATGTTGTAGCACCCATGTATATATATATATATATATATATATATATATATATATATATATATATATATATATATATATATATGTATGTATGAGTGTGTGTGTGTGTGTGTATGCATATATATATATATATATATATATATATATATATATATATATATATATATATATATATATATATGTAGCGTGTTTTACGTGAATGAGGAAGGAAGAGCAAACAAAAGAGAACAGAAAGAGAGAGAGAGGGAGAGAGGAACAATGTAGTGCAAGTTCATCTCTCCATATAAGAAAAGCCGAATCTCGCGAGACCTTCCGGTGGTCAGGGAGAAACGATTGAAATTTTGAAATCTGATTGGGAGAAAATTTATTTTCCTTCACGACGGTCCTCGGCAGGAATATACCTTGGAAGGTGTGCCGTTGGGAATTAGAGGGTATCCCAGAGAATTGGAAGTGATTTAATTTGGGAATTGGAGGGAATTCCAGATAGGAATTGGAAGAGATTTTGTTTGGGAACTGGAGGGAATTCCAGATAGGAATTGGAAGTGAATTAATTTGGGAAATGGAGGGAATTCCAGATAGGAATTGGAAGAGATTTTATTTGGGAACTGGAGGGAATTCCAGATAGGAATTGGAGGGAACTGAGATAGGAATTTGAATGAATTTGATTTGGGAATTGGAGGGTATTCCAGATAGGAATTGGAAGGGATTTTATTTGGGAATTGGAGGGAATTCCAGAGTTGAAATGTACTTGTTTTGGGAATTAGAAAGTATTTCAGAAAGAAACTGGAAAATGTGAGGAGGTCAGTAAAATAAAACTGGTTTAATGAAAACATGTGTAAAATAAAACTGGTTTGATGAATAGAATATGTTTGTGAAACATACTCTGTTCTGTTCTCCGAACTGGAGGTGCCCTTATTTATGCTGAATTGGAAGATATTTCAGACAGGAATTAAAGGGTATCTAAACCGATGGAATTTGGAAAATATTCTAGAGGGATATTTAACATTATCCCAAAGGAGTATTGAGGTTAAGCTAATGGGGTAACTTCGCAAAAATGCCCAAAATATCTAATATCATTCCTCTCTCTCTCTCTCTCTCTCTCTCTCTCTCTCTCTCCGATCTACAACTGATTGGATCACCTTACGGATCAGTTTGATTGAATAGCGACCTGGATGCCACACTGACCTGCATCCTTGGGTGAATCAGCTTAATCTCGCAACCAGCTGAATTTCCTTTCAAAGGGAAATAGACATGCATACGAAAAAGTTTTAATACGCTTATTTTCTACAGTCCTCTTCAGTATGGTAACGTAAACACTCCCTTGAAGAGTTATAGCCAGTTAAGCAAATCATTAACTTAATTCTCATTACAAATGCATACATCATAATTATATCTTCAGTCTTTAACTTAAGCGTCTCCTTTAAGATGCAAAGAGTCTCGAAGTCAACGCAAAAACTGTCATTCCAATAGAAAACAAGTAAAAAAAATGCGTCGAAAGTTTCTTCGGCGCTATCTAGTTTTTTGTATGGAGTATAATGACGTATGAAACCCTCAGCCACGACCGGGTAGCGCTCAGTTGCTCCCCAGATGCGGTCAAGTGATGATCCGTTGGCGGCTTGCACCTCTAGCGGTGCCAGATGCATGATCCATTGCTAAACTTAACCTTAAATCAAATAAAAACTACTGGAGCTAGAGGGCTGCAATTTGGTATGTTTGATGATTTGAGGGTGGATGATCAACGTACCAATTTGCAGCCCTCTAGCCTCAGCAGTTCTTAAGTTTTACAGAAAACTAAGAGAAAAAAAGAACATAGGTATTGCAGGTTTTCTCTTATGTGACATAAAATGCCGGCAAACGTAGCTCATTGATAGAAAAACAACGAAATTTTGTATTCAGCCAAAAACGTTTAAATAAAAAATTCGAAATCTTATTAAAGAATTCATTATCGGAAAGTCAAGAGATTAATTAGAAATAAGAAGCAATAATTATAATATCAGGGTTTTCGTTTCCCCTCTGAACTCCAGCAAGAAGAATGGTGATGGAGGGGAATAATGACGACGGTGATGGTGATAGTGATGGTGACGTCAATGATTCGATAGTGAGTAATTCATTTGCTTCCCCTTGTGCTAAATTAGTGTGCACGAGAGGAGAGTAAACAGCAGAAGGAACTCTTTATGTATATAAGAGAGAGAGAGAGAGAGATACAATGTTATTAATGATGGATAAAATACTTTGGGCAACTAAGCTAAAATTCGTTTACAGTAAATGAGTCGTGAACCAGTTTTTATCCATTTTCCCACTGATTATGAGTAATATATACAGTATGTATGTGTATATATATATATATATATATATATATATATATATATATATATATATATATATATATATATATATATATATATATATATATATACACACACAGTATATACACATATATCAAACACCACAAAGATTACGTATTAAATGTGATGATCATTTTATATATATATATATATATATATATATATATATATATATATATATATATATATATATATATATATATATATATATATATATATATATATATATATATATACATATATATATATATTGTTCAAAATTAGTTGAACAACGGTTTAAAGTGGTGCACGACTAGTTTACCATAAATGAAAATAAGTATTTGCTCTGAGAAAAATTCACGCATGCAAAGAAATACATGATTTGTCATTGCAAGAAAAATTCGTAATTGCTGAAAGATGAACAAGCAGAAGATGTGCAAACCATATTTTCATTAAGACATATTGTGCAGCAGTGTGTGGAATTCGGAAATCCCTTTTGGATGGCTTTTGTTGATCATAAGAATTCTTAATATCACCGTCCACAGACCGGTATTATAGGTCTTGTGCCTCTATGCTGTTTATGTTAAATATGTATGTAAAGGTAATTGAACGAAGCCGATACAAAGCCAGTGTTGACAGAGTCTTATCATATGAATTTGCAGCAAACAGTGGGGTGCTAAGACGGAATATCATTTCATTTATACTGTGTGCCCGTCTTACAGACTTGGCAGCGAAAAAAGTGGTTTGAGATGGAAGAGAAGGTTTAGATTGGAGTGACGGTAGTAACTTGGAAAACTTAGTATATGCAGATGATGTTTTAATCTGCAAAAGAGTGCAGAATTTGCAAATCATATTTAACAGAATGCGTTATATACCTAGAGAGATGAGACTCAAAGTAAATCTAAATACAACAGAAATAAGAGGGTAGTATGTGCAACTAAATGAAATTATAGTAAATAGAGAAAGGATTAATGAGGTTGAATCTTTCAGATATTTAAGAACAATGTAATCTATACAGGTTCTCTGGAGCAGGAATTTAATGAAAGACTAACCATGGCATCTCAAACAATAGACAAGCTGGATAATATTTTGAAGTGAAATAGATTGCAATTGCATACGAAAGTAAGATCATGCATAAATTGAGTGCGATTTGTATTGCTATATGGCAGTGAATGATGTAGTATGACAATGAAATTTTATCTCAAATATTTTGTCGATTTGAGGACAATGATTCAAGAGGAATATTTGTGGCCAAGGAGCAGGATAGAGAATCTCTTATGTAGATGAAACTTTGTTGAAAGGGAGATGGAGATGGCTTGGACATGTCGTTCGAATAACTCCTGGGAGAACAGTACGTGATTATTATCAGCATCAATGGGCGCCTGAAGGGTTGGAAGACCAACACGTACTTGGATGAGAGCTGTGAGACTGGAAGCTGGAGATGAGCAGAAGATTCAGTTCAGGAAAGACATGAGGGACTGAATTCCCACAGAGGCCATTTTCGTCTAACTGTATTGAACGTGAGATTATATATATATATTCATATATATATATATATATATATATATATATATATATATATATATATATATATATATATATATATATATTATATATATATATGTATATATATAATATATATATAATCAACACACAATCACGTGTGGAACAGAAATAAATTTCTGACTCATAACAGGATCGAACCCAGGTCTTTCAATTGAAAGACAAGACCGCTGCCAACCAGGCCACACAATCGAGTTTTCCCCAACTTCCTGACTCAGCAGTGA
>NC_089788.1:63337719-63362719 GCF_040412425.1 Macrobrachium rosenbergii | reverse complement strand
CGTGTAATATTAATACTCATATGAGGATTCCCGTCCATCGCCCAAAACCTGTTATAGATACTCTGTGAGAATTCCGACGGGAAATCTCAGGACAAGACATGAGATGTAGTATACGATCGGCCAACAAGGAGCCTACACAGGTATTTGAAGCTAGTTGGTAACTGTACAAAACCAGTATTCTCAAACCTTTCGCTTTTTTAATCATAGCCAATGCACCAGTGCCCTCCACAGCTTCCTTTAATTTGAAATACTTCTTTCTGTGATATTTAGTAACCTTGAGTTTATTTTTCCCGACGTGGAAATAATCTCAGCAAGAAAGCTAGAAAGTACACTTGACTCAGTTTATTTTAGAAAGAACATCTTCAGAACGGAGTCATGAAATAAAAGCTGTTACACATCAACAACTAGAAAGTTGACTTCTCATGTTGTGACTGTAAATCTTGTCCATTGTGACCTTGTGTGCTCCAGTTTACGCGAGTCTTTTAATCAAAAAGTGAAATTCATTTCCTCGTTTACAACTTGGAGAGTAAACTGTACATGTATGATTTGCCTTTTTTTTATTTGTCATTTAATTGCTTACCTTACGTGAAATTTTTATCAACTTTTAGGTTTACTGTTTTTAATTGTTATCTTTCTTTCATGGCTGGCATCCAGGCATTTCACCAACAAAAATAGTCAGGAGAAATATTATTGTATTTTTAAGAAGAATCCGCGAAATAAGGCAAATTAACAACAATAAATTTACCCAAAACCACTATTGCAAGAGGGAAAATTTATGAAAACAGCACATCCATCGAATGAAGATAAATTTTCGGGAGCAAACATCCGCACTCAAGAAAAATAAATTTAGGCAGTGTTGTAAAAGCGCACGAGGCCTTATAATTCAAGACGACAAATTTACTCCCCAAATATTGTCCCCCGGTAAAAGTTATGCCCAGTGTGTGGCAAGAGTTTATGACTCCCTTGCCTCCCCCTCCTCCCCTCTCCTCCCCCGCCCCCTGCAACCCCAGCCCGTACCGTCCGTCAGTATTTTTATCCCGAAGGTGTCCCATTTGTGTCCTAAGGTCGAAGACGATGTAAAAGGAAATTAATACAATGCACTATCATTTGTTGCCAGATAATTGTGATGTAAATAACTGAAATAATTAGTGTAACAACAAATTTATGATGCTTAAAATGATTCAGGAAAATTGTAAACTTATATTACTGCAGTTGTGAAGAAAGAAATAATTATTGCAGACTAGTTTTTCCAGTATCATTTTTATTGCCGTGTTTTTTTTTTTTCTTTTTAGTAATTATCAACTGCTGACATTAGAAAATTCATTTTCTGGTAAATATTAAAACTTTCATTGCTAGTTATAATGAGATATTTAGTTCAAGTGCACAGTGAATAGTATTAAGTGCATATAAATGTTACAAAGTCGAGTTTTATCTTTATATAAATCTCATCCTCTTTTGAGGTTTATAATGTCGGCCGCCATCCTAAACATATAAATCAACAAGTGGCGTTAAATCAATTTGACTTTTATCACTGAGAACAAATTGCGATATCTTCGTTGTTCTTCTAATCAGTCGAAGTGCACAGGTTGCCTACAGAGCAAGAGCCCGTGCTGTTAGAAGGACAATTTAAGTAATTTTTAAGATACTTCCAAATACTCATTCTGACAGATCCTCGGTTCTTAGGTTAAATGTTCATGCATTCCAAATCATACTCATTTACTTGTTCTTACCAGAATTTCATTACATCTCATTTCTAGCAGAATCATGCGTCATGGAAATAGTGCTACATAAATTCAACAAAGTCTTTTCCTGCCCCTTTCTCTTTTCTTCTTAACTTCATTTCGGAGCCAGTAAGGTCAGCACGGAATGAGACAGACGTGTGCAAAGCAGACACTCTCCAGTCATCATTATAACTGATACAACCGCTCGACAAAGGCGAAAGAGGAGAAAGATAGGGATGAAAAAAGTGGAGTGATATTTCTTCACTCTTAATCCCACCTGTAAATATCCCTTCCAGCTTCGGATTGAGCAAAAATTTAAAAAAATGTGTGAAGCCTTAACCTTATCTGGTTTTTATCTAGGAATTTAGAGTAATGGAATCGATTTTATCAGTATTAGATTTTTGCAAATGTTTGACAAGTTCAGTATATATATATATATATATATATATATATATATATATATATATATATATATATATATATATATATATATATATATAATTTTATTTTTCTTTTTTTTCTTTATGTTTTGCATGTCATGGTTAGCAACTGTGCCTCACCTGCCGAAGTCTCTAGATCGATCCACTGGTGATGCAACGACTCGGGCCAGTTCCCTGAAAGATACTTTGTGTTTATATTAAGATACATACATTTATACATACATAATTTATATATATACACATTTATATATATATATATATATATATATATATATATATATATATATATATATATATATATATTATATGTGTACACGTATACTGTATGTATCTGTTTGTATGTATATGTATGAATGTATTCCATTGTTTATTTTCATCTTTGCATACTTTGTTTTGTAACTGCATTTCGACGGGTCTGCGTGTCGTTTACACCCCCATTCTGCTCCACATATTTGTCATCTCTCTGTTCTCCTTTATTCTCTTCCTCTCTATCCCATCCACCCCTGTCTCTTTGGATTCCGGTTTGCCTGGCTCCGTCAGCCATTTATCATCTATTCTGTTTTTATTGCGGCTGTTGCGCTGGGGAATGAATACCAGTCTGTTCCTCTCTGTCGTTTGTGTTGGTGGTGGTGGTGGTGGGAGACTCGTTGGTGGAGAAGAGAGGGCGCTAGTGTTGGGGGGAAATTTATCAAAGGGAATTAGATATAGATTTTAGACAGTATTATAAGGCCACAGATTAAGTTATATTTCTCTCTCTCTCTCTCTCTCTCTCTCTCTCTCTCTCTCTCTCTCTCTCTGACAAGAATTATCGTGTGTAAACGTTTATGGGCTTCAAGATCCCTTTACAGCTCAACAAGGGTATGAAGACGAGCGGGGGAAATACCAATTTCATGGAACTCCGAAATGCGATTTAAGGTCAAAATACCCATTTTCATGTGGAATGTTGAAACGGAAGGTGCCTCTTTCGTCAGGGTACCTAAAAGGGCAGAACGTTCCTTTTATTGAAATACATCTCTTCTAGAGAAATTTGAGGTGGATAGAATGAATTTTCAGATTAACCTGCATCCCTGTGATCAGAGATGCCCTTTTTTTGTAATAATAATAATAATAATAATAATAATAATAATAATAATAATAATAATAATAGTGCCGAAGGCAGAGTTATCTACATTCAAACTTGGTTTCAGTCTCTCCTCATAAAATGTCTCTAATAATCTTGGCTTGGTTTCAAATCCAACTCAACATAAAATACTGAAATCAGAAAGATTAGAATTCTTCTTCTTCTTCTTCTTCTTCTTCTTCTTCTTCTTCTTCTTCTTCTTCTTCTTCTTCTTCTTCTTCTTCTTCTTCGTACACGAATTCGTTCATTTCCAGGGATCGTTGTGGCTTCCCCACCTCTCGTATTTCATGGGGGAATTTTGCGGATAATTATGGAGTTGTTTTGATGTTAGGACATAAATTTGAATCCCCCTTCTCGATGATCTATCACTGAGAGAGAGAGAGAGAGAGAGAGAGAGAGAGAGAGAGAGAGAGAGAGAGAGAGAGAAAGAGATGCTAGTTAGATATGGAATCCATTGAAATGGACAACGAGGGAGAGATGGGGAAATGGTTGTAAGTGCCAGTTAGAATAAGAATATCTAAAAAGTTAAGTATACCGTAGTTTACCAGACTACTGAGCTGATTAACAGCTCTCCTAAGGCTGGCCCGAGGAATTAGACTTATTTTACGTGGCTAAGAACCAATTGGTTACCTAGCAACGGGACCTACAGCTTATTGTGGAATCCGAACCACATTATACCGAGAAATGAATTTCTATCACCAGAAATAAATTCCTCTAATTCTTCATTGGCCGGCCGGAGACTCGAACTCGGGCCTAGCAAAGTGCTAGTCGAGAACTCTACCGACTCGTCCAACGACGAACTTGGGAGTTTTTAGGTAGGAAGAGTATCTAAAAAATGAAAAAATGAGAGAGAGAGAGAGAGAGAGAGAGAGAGAGAGAGAGAGAGAGAGAGAGAGAGAGAGAAGAGAGAGAGAGGAATAAAGCTTCTATAGAAAGTCCCCTCACCCCCTTCCAAAAGAAAAAAAAAATAGGTAAATCTAGACCATGAGTAATAAAAAGATAAAAAGCCAACAGTATTGTTGCTCCCTTACTGATTGAAGTCGCTGCTGCAATACTTATCGATTCTTATCTCTGACCTCAGTCCCAGACTGGTAAGAAGACGAGTAACCAGGGAAGTTTTCAGTGATCTTTTCTTAATAGAATAATGGTTGTGACAGGTTCAGTGAAAACGTTTTATTACTTGATTTGTGGACATTCCAGTAAAAAGTTTTATTACATGATTTGTAGACATTTCATTGAAAACTTTTTATCGCATGATTTATAGATATTCCAGTAAAACGTTTTATTGAGTTTTATTACATGATTTGTAGACATTTTATTGAAAAGGTTTTATTACATTATTTATAGATATTTCAGTAAAACGTTTTGTTACATTTTATTACATGATTTGTAGACATTTCATTGAAAACTCTTAATCACATGATTTATAGATATTTCAGTAAAATGTTTTATTGCATTTTATTACATGATTTGTAGATACTTCAGTAAAAAAAAACCGTTTTATTCTATGATTATACTGTAGATATTTCAGTAAAAGCGTTCTGTTACTCGGCCAAGAATTTACATTTTATCAGTTCTCTGAGTCTTTATAAACGAAGCCTCAAAATGGCTGCAAAATCAGCGAATTATCTGATTCTATCTTTAATTTCATGCCTTCTGCAGTTTCCTCTCATCCCGTCACTTACTCCCACGTAATGGTAACTCCTTTCTGCTGTCCCTCAAATTAAGGTGAATATATTGTATGTCTAATTAATGCTTAATTTTTATTTTTTAAATGTATTTCCGAAAGAAGAATAATAATAATAATAATATAATAATAATAATAATAATTAATTATTATTATTATTATTATTATTATTATTATTATTATTATTATTATTATTATTATATCCAGCAGTCCCTCAAATTAAGGTGAATATATGCATGTCTAATTAATGCTTAATTTCAATTTTTTAAAATGTATTTCCGAAATAATGATAATTATAATAATAATAATTATTATTATTATTATTATTATTATTATTATTATTATTATTATTATTATTATTATTAGAAGATAAATTATTATTATTATTATTATTATACAGAAGATAAACCATTGACTTAAAATTCAATCCAAAGAAACAAGTTATAGAAGATAATAGGAAATCAGGGTTGGTGATTTTTTATTTATTTTTTTAAATCGAAAAATAAAAAAATGATTTATTTGATTTTTTATTTATTTGATTTTTGATTTGTTAGATGTTTTTTTTCAACCCTTTTTTCCTCAAAATGTATTTTATGACAAAATCCATACAGTTGGAAAGTATTTACTTGCAATTTTTTTATATCAAAATTAGAAAAGAGATATTTTTCAATTTGTTTGTTAGATTAAAAAATAATGATTTTTATGAAAAAATCAATGATTTACTTGATTAAATCAGTTTATTTAATCATTGTAGATAAGAAATATAAATTAATTATTATTAAAATTAAATTGATAAATTAATAGATACATAGATAAAAATAAATGAATTATTAAAATTAAAGGTGAATAATAATAATAATAATAATAATAATAATAATAATGAAAGGATTAACATAGATAATGAAACTGTTTTTTATTTCTCTCTTTTGTCATTCTCAGCGTCAATAACCAAAGCACAGCAGCGAATGTATTGATTGATCGCCTTCCATCATTCAATTTCTCCATTTGCCAATCATCCCGTTCGTCGGACATTTGCTGTATCTGGTAGACAGAAAGCCATTTCATCTTTCCGTCAATTAATCGCCTCATCCATTATTCCATCGGCGAAGCGATTAAGCCAATCATTCCACTTCACCTTAATTTCCCCTTTCAAATGGTCCTCTCTTTTTTTCATTTAAGCGGTTCCCGTTTTCCGTATACATGTTTTGCGGGGATCATGATCTCGAGTGGAGGACGATAGAAATCTTTTCATATCTGAAATTATTTTGTAATTTTTGATTCTGTATCATTATACAACTACAGTAGATCCCTAGACATTTCTTACTTTTCTTCATATAAGACTATTTTTCCACATTTTTTTTGTTTTGTGGGGGGGGTAAAATCATTATGTGGATAATGATGTTTTAGCTACTTTCCTTCTTTTAAATAAAAGATGTGTATCGCAGAGAGAGAGAGAGAGAGAGAATTACGGCCGTGGCTTATTAATATAACAATCAGTTCATTAGAAAACACCCACAGTAACATGTGTCTTAAATTGGAGAAAACAGTCCACAGTTATGTAACTTTCCAAATGCATATATTTTCAAGAAGTGAATGTACACAGAGAACTTCCGAGAATCTGTACGATTCTCCTTTTCAGTCTGACTCAGATTGGTAAAAGATCGTATAGATTCTCGAAAAATCTCTGTATTGGTTCACTTTTTAAAAATTAATGTATTAGGAAGGTTATTTAACCGTGTACAGTTATCTCAAATGAGTTAATTTGTCAGGTGCCATTTTGATTTTTCTCTTTCGTCGTCCGAAGTGATGCGAACACACAGGAACGCCAGACCTTGATTGGCCCTACAAAGAAGACAAAGAAAAATGTACTTAGGAACGTCCAGTGTCATGAAGAATTGGTTTATGGTTTCGGATTTAACGTAAAGAAGTAGAAAGTTAAGTATACCTTAGTTTTACCAGACCACTGAGCTGATTAACAGCTCTCCTAGGGCTGGCCCGAAGGATTAGACTTATTTGACGTGGCTAAGAACCGACTGGTTACTTAGCAACGGGACCTACAGCTTATTGTGGAATCCGAACCACATTATGACGAGAAATGAATTTCTATCACCAGCAATAAATTCCTCTAATTCTTCATTGGCCGTTCGGAGAGTCGAACGCTGGGCCAACAGCGTGCTACCGAGAGTTCTACCACCATTGAAGAACTTGTAAAGAAGTAGAGAAGTAGAGAACTTAGTTGTTTTTCCCCCTCTCTCAAATCAACGATCTTTTATGTATATGCAAAATATAAAAACGCGATTTTTATGCAGATTTTCTGTGTGTGTGTGTTTATGTAGAACATAGCCTATGGACAATGAACTAAAAATTTAATGCACAACATTTTAAATACGAATATGCAAAGAAGCGTTATGTACTTGATGCACTGTAAATACGTCCCACTTGCCGAATTACTTGAATATTGTTTTCGTTTTAGTCGGGACAGATAGACTAGCAGTATTATAGATAAGTAATTCCTTCCTGCGGATGTCCTCTTCATTAAAATGTCCAAGGGAATGGAGGAAGGAAGGGATGGAAGAGGATATGAAGGAGGATGGCAGAAGGGAAAAGGGGAGATGGCAGGGGAGAGAGGTAGAGATAAAAAGACCCCAAGTAATCATTGAATTAAATGAAGACAGAATGAGGAAGAAGCATCGACTCTAATTACGTTTTTGTCATGCTTCTCAATTAACGTAATAATTGGGATTGCGTTTTTGTCGTGTTCTCATTTAGTGAGAATTTCAGTATTGTTCTTGTCATGTTTCTCATTTATTGTTGACTTCAGATTACTTTTTGTCTTGTTTCTCATTTAATGTGGACTTCAGATTTGTTTTTGTCATGTTTATGATTTAATGGAGAGGTCAGTGTTAATTTTTTCCCGTGGAAGTTCCACGGGTCCCTGTTGTAAAGTATTGTCACTTTATTTTTATTCCTGTATCCTTAAATATTTTTAAAATTCAAACGAAAATAGGAAGTTACATTCTCAGTAACAGATATATATATATATATATATATATATATATATATATATATATATATATATATATATATATATATATATATATACACACATACATACATACAGTATATATACATACATTATATATATATACATTATATATATATATATATATATATATATATATATATATATATATATATATAGAGAGAGAGAGAGAGAGAGAGAGAGAGAGAGAGAGAGAGAGAGAGAGATGAAATGCCACCAGCAGCTAATGTTGCTGTGAAAAATTGTTGTTAGTGTCTTCACTTTTGCCTTTTTTGTCAAAGCTACCTTGTCACAGACGGATACTTAGTGCCTCTTTTGTCAGTAACCCTTCTGCCCTTTTTTATTATATTCAGCTCAGCGCTAGAGCTTAGCTCGCTTTTGAAGGCATCAGTACTATGTCACATTTGCCTTCTTTATGGCGGTAGGCGCCTCTCTAACGTATAAATTTTTCAATATATTTTTGCAAAGTAACCATTTTTCCCCTTTCTTGTCCTGATTTCTGCAGCAGAGGCTGACTCACTTCATTATACTTTCTGCCATGTTACTCTTACCGGTATTCAGGGTAAGGCCCTTCGTTTATATTATCGTCCCTGTGTTGTGGTCGCCGGCTCTGTAACAGGAGAAACCTCACTTTTAAGGCAGCAGTCTCCAGGCATGCCTTCGTCCTATCCTTCGTGCCTTGAAACAACGTGTGATTGAAATCTTTTGAAAACACCTGTACTCGGAGGATGAGGTATAGAATAGGCAGGTTTTCAAAAGATCCGATACGGTTCTATTATCTTTAAGGCGACTCATGTTGCCGGGAAATGTTAACTGTCGATTTACTGAAATTTTGAGGTGAGGAGGTTGTTAGTTGTGAAGAATCATCCAAGGTGTTTTTGTTGTCATTTTTACCAATATAATCATTTGCACAGTGAGGTTCAGTGGTATCATCAATAAAATCCTTAAAAAGAATCGGGGGAACGAAAGTAAAGGGAGAAAGGAAGAAAGTGTGAGTGAAGGACATCTTCCACGTTATATGCATATAACAAGGATTGGCCCCGGAGAGGGGTAGTGCCGTCAGGCCACTTCATGTGGTGCACTGTAGGCATTACTCAAAGGTCTTTCCAGCGTCCCTTCGGCCCCTAGTTGCAACCTCTTTCATTCTTTTTACTTTACCTTCGTTCATACTATCGTTCTTCCATCTGACTTTCCCTCTCCTAACTATTGTTTCCTAGTGCAACTTAAGAGGTTTTCCTCCTGTTACACCTTTATAGCCTTCTTACTGCCAATTTCCCCTTCAGCGCTGAATGACCTCATAGGTCCCAGCGCTTAGCCATTTGGCCTAAATTCTATATTCTATTCTATAACAAGGACAGGAAACTACGATAGCCAAATACCATCTCTGTAGACTCTCACAAGTCTTGGCAGAGGGTTTTACGTCTGAACTGAGAGGTGAAAACTCGAGAAGTAAAGTTATGTTAAAGAACATGGACAGACAAGTGGGAGATCGCCAGAAAGCAGTGCAGCTGAGGCAGAAAAGCCCTTAGAAAGAATATTATCGCCTACAGTGTACCGCTCAAGGAGTGTATTGCTTTCTTGAATATTTATTGTTATTTTATTATTGAAAGTTTACATATTAGCACTATCACTTGGTGAGCAGCCAGCATTTATTATTGTCATTGTTGTTTAGATTTTAAACTTATTGGTTTTCAAGCTGATGTCCCTGACAGAAATTATTCTCTCTCTCTCTCTCTCTCTCTCTCTCTCTCTCTCTCTCTCTCTCTCTCTTGAACAAATTGTTTCAACTTCATCGCGCCTTAATACACTGTGATCCTTTCCAATTTTCAGTCACACTCCGTCAACGGCAATAATCCCGTTTCATAGTCTTGTAATCCCATGCAATTAATCCCCTTCTGAAGAGCAAAATCCTCCAGTGCTCCTCTTCGCTGAAGAAGGCGGTTGGAGGGTGTGTGGGGGCGGGAGGTAGATAACCTTGGAGGTAGGGTGTTGATAACAATATTCTTCTGATAATTTTAAGGAAATTATCGTCAGATTTTAGATGTAATGTTTGCGATTCTCTCTCTCTCTCTCTCTCTCTCTCTCTCTCTCTCTCTCTCTCTCTCTCTCTGAGACGTTTTCGTTTTATTAAGGGATTCTTTGAGTTCTTTGTACACGTCTCCTCACAAACCGTTTCTAATTTACCGCGAAGATACACGTATCTGTGACTGTTTCTTTGTCCATAGTTGAGGTGGGTTCAGTATGAGGCAGTTATATTGTTCACTGTCCTTCCTTTCAGCTGACAGGCCACTTACTAATACATGCATACTTCCTTCAGAAACGGAGAGTAACCCGGTTGTCACTTTTACGAATCTAGAAAAACATATTAGAGTGTATTAACAATGACTGTACTCTACACTTTCACATACATGTTCGTGAATATTTGTGGAAGCACGCGAATGTGAGTTGTGAAGCGTTTTTTTTATTTATATCATTGCTTAGGATGTCTTTTTTTTAATTAATATCTTAATATGTTATTCATTTTCCCCAGCAGTGCATAATATAGAGCTATAGATTTCGTTGATAGATCACTCACTGTCTTGAGTATCATTCACTGAGCACCAACTAACACTCAAGATCTCTTGACTCTTCTTCAGCTTATTCCTGGTAAATGAATTTGGCATCAATGAAGTCGATTCATTTAGGGCTTGTTATTTTTCAGTGATTTTGCCTTATTTTGCTGTATCATTTGTTTTCAGTGGTTTATATTTATATATATATATATATATATATATATATATATATATATATATATATATATATATATATATATATATATATATATATATATATATATATATACTGTAGTATATACATATATTTTTTTAATTGATTTGTGAATTCAGACAGGGTTTGGGATTTGGGAAAGTGGGGGAGGGTTTGTCCAAGCGAGGAACTGAAATACTTTTGACACTGATGCTGTCATCTGGAACACGCTTAGACATTGTCAATCACTTAAGTCTCTCTCTCTCTCTCTCTCTCTCTCTCTCTCTCTCTCTCTCTCTCTCTCTCTCTCATGCAAAGGCCCCAAATCCCTCTTGGGCCAGAAGCAGTCATATCCTCATCTACCGTTAATTCAATTTGATATTTCATTTCTGTGCAAAGGTCGGCAGCGAGACACAAATTACCTCTTAATGTGACACAAGAGGAAAGGAAAGGGCGCTTCGGGATTTCACAATGTCATTCTCTTATCAATCCTCAGAAGTATATGACGAAAAGGGTGAGTCTGTATGTGTGTGTATGTATATAATACATATATGTATATATATATATATATATATATATATATATATATATATATATATATATATATATATGTGAGTAGGTCATGGTACTGCCTTGGCCTGTCACAGTGGAGACCAAGTTTATATATATATATATATATATATATATATATATATATATATATATATATATATATATATATATATATATATATATATATATAATTTCAACAGTAATTACTTTCCCATAAGAAATTGGCTTCAGTGGAAGAGCAAAATAGCAGTTACTGTCACAGTCATCGTTTTAACTGCTGAATTGTGACTAACACCCGAGCTCTTAAACTTCCAATATTACGGCTTCTTCATGAACCTAAACTTCTTGTATATTAAGGTCTTTTTATTTTTGCAATATATCTTTCACTCCATCTGTCCAGCATTTTCTGAATTATACACTTTCCATCACCTTATCGTTCCCCATTCTTTCCACATGAATATACCAT
This sequence comes from Macrobrachium rosenbergii, assembly GCF_040412425.1. Lineage (NCBI taxonomy): Eukaryota > Metazoa > Arthropoda > Malacostraca > Decapoda > Palaemonidae > Macrobrachium > Macrobrachium rosenbergii. Next base: position 63,350,945 of record NC_089788.1, on the reverse strand, counting down.
CTCAGAACAGTGATCCATCCTTTAACTTAAGGTAAGCATTTTTGTGATTGTACAAATCCCCGTATTTCTCATGTTTCAGTCATTATATGCCACGTACATTAGGCAAACAGTTCATCTCAACCTACAGCTTCAGCCTTTTTTTCTTTCATTCGCATCCAGTTGTCACACTTTACTTCCATAAAGGAAAGTTGGCTCAACAATCATTCCTTGGCTTCCATGCGCCTTGATATTGGAAAACTATGGAAAAATGTGTATATTATATATATATATATATATATATATATATATATATATATATATATGTATGTGTGTGTGTGTGTGTGTAAGAACATTGTATAACCAAAATTTCACGCATAAATCATATTATATAATCTGTCGTAAATATTTTAATAAAACTATAACCGTTTGCTAATGACAAGCTTTACAAGTCAGTGGCAAAGAAAGGCCTGGTTTTATTGAAATAACAGCAAAACAATTCATATTATTCTGATTCATATATATACACACATGCACATCCATCACACACACACACACACACACACATATATATATATATATATATATATATATATATATATATATATATATATATATATATATATATATATATATATATGGTTATGTGTGTGTCTGTGTATGAATGTATATGTGTGCATATGTTTGCCTTTTGTGTAGCCCTATCTTCGTCTTCAATCATGCGTAATAAAAGCGTTATGTCATATCTAAAGGCATCAGCTCATTGTACATAATTCCTTTCAGCGTCTCTTTGGTCAATTGTTGCAGTAAAGAATTCCTGGAAGTTCTCCCGAAGGTTTTTCGTTGCAGGAAATGATTCGTTGAGACAAGAGATGAAATTGCAATTGTAATTTTCTTTTAAGAACAAATCTTTCTCCTCCCGCCTTAATGATGAATTTTTCATCTCTCTCTCTCTATATATATATATATATATATATATATATATATATATATATATATATATATATATGTGTGTGTGTGTGTGTGTGTGTATGTGTGTGTATATTATATATACATATGCACTGTATATATATATATATATATATATATATATATATATATATATATATATATATATATATATATATATATGACTATTTATCACATCACCGTGATTCATATACAATCAGAAAGCTACAAACGTCCTTTAATATCCAATTCACTCTACCTCGGAAATAATATATTTTCATATATGTTACCGAATTGAACTTTTTTAGTTGATAATAAGTCCACCGTCCCGTGGGGTCGAACCAGCGACGGACGAGGAATCAGGACTACAGGGACGCACTAACGCTGTCGGCCACAAGAGAGGTATAAGTGAATATCATCTCCCATCAACTCACCCGTCGAACTCAGGTGTTTTGCGTTTGGAGACGATATCCACCCACCTCTGCCATGTTGACCGTGTAGTGCGTTTGTCGCACGTAGCCATATTATGACTCTTTATCACATCACCGTGATTCATATACAATCAGAAAGCTACAAACGTCCTTTAATATCCAATTCACTCTACCTCGGAAATAATATATTTTCATATATGTTACCGAAGGGGAATTTTTTAGTTGATAATAAGTCCACCGTCCCGTGGGGTCGAACCAGCGACGGACGAGGAATCAGGACTACAGGGACGCACTAACGCAGTCGGCCACAAGAGAGGTATAAGTGAATATCATCTCCCATCAACTCACCCGTCGAACTACGGTGGACTTATTATCAACTAAAAAATTCCCCTTCGGTAACATATATGAAAATATATTATTTCCGAGGTAGAGTGAATTGGATATTAAAGGACGTTTGTAGCTTTCTGATTGTATATGAATCACGGTGATGTGATAAATAGTCATAATATGGTTACGTGCGACAAACGCACTACACGGTCAACATGGCAGAGGTGGGTGGATATCATCTCCAAAACGCAAAACACCTGAGTTCGGCGGGTGAGTTGATGGGAGATGATATTCACTTATACCTCTCTTGTGGCCGACTGCATTAGTGCGTCCCTGTAGTCCTGATTCCTCGTCCATCGCTGGTTCGACCTCACGGGACGGTGGACTTATTATCAACTAAAAATTCCTTCGGTAACATATATGAAAATATATTATTTCCAAGGTAGAGTGAATTGATATTAAAGGACGTTTGTAGCTTTCTGACTGTATATGAATCACGGTGATGTGATAAATAGTCATAATATGGCTACGCAGCGACAAACGCACTACACGGTCAACGTGGCAGAGGTGGGTGGATATCGTCTCCAAACGCAAAACACCTGAGTTCGACGGGTGAGTTGATGGGAGATGATATTCACTTATACCTCTCTTGTGGCCGACTGCGTTAGTGCGTCCCTGTAGTCCTGATTCCTCGTCCGTCGCTGGTTTGACCCCACACGACGGTGGACTTATTATCAACTAAAAAATTCCCCTTCGGTAACATATATGAAAATATATTATTTCCGAGGTAGAGTGAATTGGATATTAAAGGACGTTTGTAGCTTTCTGATTGTATATGAATCACGGTGATGTGATAAATAGTCATAATATGGCTACGTGCAACAAACGCACTACACGGTCATCATGGCAGAGGTGGGTGGATATCGTTTCCAAACGCAAAACACCTGAGTTCGACGGGTGAGTTGATGGGAGATGATATTCACTTATACCTCTCTTGTGGCCGACTGCGTTAGTGCGTCCCTGTAGTCCTAATTCCTCGTCCGTCGCTGGTTCGACCCCACGGGACGGTGGACTTATTATCAACTAAAAAAGTTCAATTCGGTAACATATATGAAAATATATTATTTCCGAGGTAGAGTGAATTGGATATTAAAGGACGTTTGTAGCTTTCTGATTATATATATATATGCACACACACACATTGAGTTACAAGGTGAACCAGGCAGTAGGTTAGGTACCTGGCCGTTTACCGTCTGTTGTGGGTCGCATCTGGAGGGGAGAGAGAGAGAGAGAGAGAAAGAGAGAGCGAGAGAGAGAGAGAGAGAGAGAGAGAGAGAGAGAGAGAGAGAAGAAGAAGAGTGATAGATGAGGGTGATCCGTGTTCCGTCAGAATGTATTCTCTCTCTCTCTCTCTCTCTCTCTCTCTCTCTCTCTCTCTCTCAGAGCTGAGTCGCCAGGTATGCTCATTTCCAATTCCATGTATGGAGAGTTCTGTTAGACGAAGAGAGGAATATTTATTTCGACAGCCCACTTCACCTCCACACGTTCATCTTTCAGAGGAACACTTGTTGTAAGATGTATGGTAAAAATGGCCCCCCATTGCTTCTACTTCATTTTTTTTCTTTGACTTACCCGTGTTTCCTCCCCTTCTCGTGTTAAGAAAGAAATCCTTATCCATCATTCATCCTACATCGCGGGTCCTTCTGGCTTCGGTGGTTTTTCAGTCGAAATGAAAACTTGGGAGTCTGTTTTATTTTGTCTCGATTTTTTTTTTTTTTTTTTTTTTTTCTAGATCATTTTTTTTCTAGACCGAGACTAGATGTGGGTAAAGATTTGTCCTTTAGAAGTGCCCTATTCGAGAGTCTAAATTGTTTATTTAAATTTCATTGTGGTAATAATAATAATAATAATAATAATAATAATAATAATAATAATAACAATAATAATAATAATAATAATGATGATGAAAACAACAGCAATAATAATAATAATAGTAATTGAAACAACAGCAATAATAATAATAATAATATATCAATAATAATTAGTAATAATTAAAACAAATAATATTAGTAATATTCTTGAAACAAGAATTACTGCATTCATGACACACATAACAAGTGTACTTAGGACCCGATTTACGACATCAACAGTACTAAAACAATAACAATACCGTCTTATTGCAGAGACCCAGCATTCAAACCTTACCTGCCGGGTTCCGGACCTGGAGAGTCAATGTGAGTATTTCTGGGAATCATTCTTCCTCATTAAGGCTTTTCCGAGTATCGAATTCTCTCGTAGGGAGAATAAAGTAGGTGCAATCGGTTATGCGCAGTTCGTAAAATTTGACTAATTGGTCTTTAGTGGGAAAGGCAGGGAAAAGGGTTTTCGCTGAAAGGTGTATTATTTCCATATTTAGCGGTAATAACCTGTATTGTGGGTGAGCTTTTGTTTAACAGAAAATTAGGTATGTATATATATATATATATATATATATATATATATATATATATATATATATATATATATATATATATATATATATTCACAAACATTGAGCTACAGTTGTTTGATATCCAATTTGCGCTACCTCTTAAATAATACTGAAGGTGAATTATATACAAATATATATGTATATATAGATATGTATATATATATGTATATATATATATATATATATATATATATATATATATATATATATATATATATATATTCACAAACATTAAGCTACAAATGTTTGGTATCCAATTCACTCTACCTCTCAGATAATACTGAAGGGAAATTACAATTGATAAGAGGTTCATCACTACTATTCGGCTGTCAAGAGAGATAACAGTTATTACCAACAATGCCGTACATGTGATTACAGGCTGCTGTGTGAGCAAGAGCCGTGCTGGCATAAAGCCAATTTAATCGACAACACCAACAAGTAGCCGCACATATGTCCATCGAATGATCATGGCGGGGGTTTGTAAATACTGACGCTACGTACAAATATCTGCATTCGACGGGCATATGTACGGCAGAGTCGGTATCAACTTCTACCTTTGTCGGCTGCCGAGTGGTAGAGTATTCGTCACTGAAGTCGTAGGTCGTGGCTGTCGGGGGAATCGAATCTCTGAGGTGACGAACTAATTTTCAATTATAATTCCCCTTGGGTGTTATTTCAGAGGTAGAGCAAATTGGATATTGAACGACATTTGTAGCTTAAAGTTTGTGAATATGAAAATATGTCATGGCGATGTGATAAATTATATATATATATATATATATATATATATATATATATATATATATATATATATATATATATATATATATACATATATACATACATACATACATACATACATACATACATACATACATACATACATACATATATTATATATACATACATGCATACTAACATACATAAATACATACATACAGCGAGAAGGTATGCAAAGCATGCAATACACAAAATATTTTCTTTGTGGATTCAAAATGAGATATGGTGGAAAGGTATATTTCTGAGCCAGCGTTTGAGTGCTCTTTTCTTGACCAAGACAATAACGCATGTTTATAAGATTCGCCATTATTTATTTCTAACCTTTCAGAGCAAAACAAAAACTACTCCAAACATAATTTTCCATTCTTCTTACAACTGAGAGAGAGCCTTTTTTTCTAGAGATCGTATCATTTCGAGGAAATAAACCAGACTAGTTCACTGATGCTTCCTACATTTGTATGAAAAACATCACTGGAAAATGTATTATCGTTTTCCAGTGATTTTTTTCTTCGAAAGAAACATAATATCCGACTCACTTATAATGGAATTCCCAGTTACGAAACTACGGAAGGTTTTGTAAGAGCGGTCTGATAGAGATATCCCTTTGTAGGTGACCCCAGGTGTGGTGGATGGATTGTTTTTTGGAGCTGAGCGGGATGAAAGGCACCGATGGTTGTTCTAGGTAAATCTTATGGTGGAGAGAGAGAGAGAGAGAGAGAGAGAGAGAGAGAGAGAGAGAGAGAGAGAGAGAGCAATAGTCCTTAAAGAAAACAGTCCTGAATTATTGATTTGTTGCAAGGCAGTGGCTTTTTGATCATGTTTCATATGTTCTTTTTTAACTTTCGATAATAATAATAATAATAATAATAATAATAATAATAATAATAATAATAGTAATAATAGCAGAAGGGTTCCTAACGCTATTCTCTTATACAAATAACGAGACATGGTTAATAAGTAAAGTAAATCGTTTGATAAAACGAGAAAAAATAATTGCAGTGAAGGCTTTGCAGGGTTAGGTTTTATTCAATTTTATTCGCGTGGTATTTCAAGCAGTGAATGTAATAGCTAGTCTAAGAGTATATAACACTCGTGTAAACGGTTTAGTTTTATTTTCGAAATAATTTAATGCCTTTTTACAAATTACTTCGCAGCTATAGTTTTACTAGTAGATAGGACCTGGGGTTTACAAGGCGAAGATTGAACTAGGAAACACACTATACCTTTGCTGACGTAAGCAGTGAGTTATGTAGCTGGTAATTATTTGATTGTGGTTGTTCGTCGTGTGCTGGAGAAGGAACTTGGGGCTAATAATTTCATCCCAAGTTTCAAGGTGAAACCCGAAAGGTCAACCTGGATTCAACCCATCTAAGAGGAAGAGGCTTGTTGGCGAAGAACTATTTTGATATGTTCTTTTCATGCTGAGGCCGATGGGAACGGCAACCAGATGACCTCACCTCTCTCTCTCTCTCTCTCTCTCTCTCTCTCTCTCTCTCTCTCTCTCTCTCTCTCTTATGTATGTTTTCATTTATTTTACGTAGTCATGTCACGTAGTCACCATGTTCGATTTGACCATTCCTATCGCCATTGAATTGTAGTTTAGTTGACATTCTCTCTCTCTCTCTCTCTCTCTCTCTCTCTCTCTCTCTCTCTCTCTTAACTGGCAATTAAAAAAAAAGAGATGCTATTGGACAAAAGCGTCATTACTGACATAATCCCCGATATTATTGATGCAAATATCAATGAAACTATTTTTTAAATAAGCAGCTTAGGTATTTGGGACCAATTGAGGAAAGAAGAAATGTCGAAGAAAAACAGATGTCGGGCAGAGGATATAAATTATGGAAAGGCAGAAAGGAGAAAAGAAAACTAGAGAAAGAGTGCCAGTGGAACAGGAACCAAGACATAAGAAAGAAAAAATAATGCATAAAAGCTCTCTAAGCAAAATATTTGTCAACCAAAAAAGTAAGTTATCGGGATTCAAACGAAAACTAACTGGTTGAGAGTGGAAGTTATTAAATTTTATAAAAAAAAAAAAAAAAATCTAGTGTAAGCGCTTATGGTTTCTGTATCTTAGGCTTGGAACATGTGAAACAAGGCCGTGTAATCCACCTCAAAAAGGGTCCCGTCTCCCCAAAGTTTCGCTCGATTTCTCCCAGAATCCAGTCATTTGTTGCCAGACGCAAGGACGACCTTTGGTCAAATTTTCATGAAAATACAGTGGTAACTTTTCGCGTAATCCTGCTAACAAACATACAGGTAAGCAAACGGAACCAAAACCATAACCTCTTTGAAGGAGGTAACTCAGGTGGATTAAAACGTAATACAGTCATTGAAAGAGTCTGAAGGAGAAAACGAACGAAGAAAGAAAAGGAGAGGAGCTGTAAAAAAATATATGTATACAAAAGGAGCAAGAACTATAACAAGGAGCAAGAACTATAACGTGAAGAAGAAGAAACAGAGATTCTTCCTGGAAGAGAAGTGTCCTTGGATGGGACTCCGTGCTCATTCAGTAAGGAATATGAAGGAAACTAAGGACAAAGGAGGAAAAGGAACTGAAAACAAAAACCCCGAACCATAACAGAAAGAAGAAGGAGAATGGCCTTTCCTGGAAGAGAGGGGTCCATGGATGGGACGCCTGGAACGGAGAGAACAAGAAAAATGTACAGCTGGAACGGAGTGGCTTTAACAAGAGATCAACCGCTGGAGACTGTGTGACCTTCCCCCAGAGGAGCTCTTGGTAGCCTCGGGAAAGCGAGAGAGAGAGAGAGAGAGAGAGAGAGAGAGAGAGAGATGATACTGTCGATTGCTGGAACATATCCCGAGGGACGCTCTGAGTGAAATATTAAGAACCAGGGGCTTGTCGATGGCTGGAAAGAAGAATATTTTAATCGCCGGCGATTGCGTCAGGCTTCTGTCAAGATTCTCTCTCTCTCTCTCTCTCAAACTTATTTTAGTTTCTTAGGGTGTGTATATTCGAACTGTGGGAGAGCGCATCAGGTCGAACTGTCTTAGGTCTCTCTTCTCTCTCTCTCTCTCTCTCTCTCTCTCTCTCTCTCTCTCTCTCTCTCTCTCTCTCTCTCTCTCTCTCTCATTTTAGTTTCTTAGGGTGTGTATATTTGAACTGTGGGAGAGCAAATTAGGTCTTGTTTAAGTCTGTGTATGTATATGTGTGTGTGTGTCATTTTATTTGAACTGTGGGAGAACACATTAGGTCTTGTTCAAGTCTCTCTCTCTCTCTCTCTCTCTCTCTCTCTCTCTCTCTCTCTCTCTCTCTCTCTCTATGTATCGTTTTAGTTTCTTAGGGTGTGTATATTTGAACTGTGGGAAAGCGCATCGGATCTTGTTCCTCTCTCTCTCTCTCTTCTCTCTCTCTCTCTCTCTCTCTCTCTCTCTCTCTCTCTCTCTCTCTCTCTCTCTCTCTGTATGATTATACAGGATTTCGTAGGAAGTTTAATTTCAGTGCAACGCAACTTGAGGTTATTGCGAGATCCGGATGCAGAGTGTCGGACGCACACACTTGTATACATACATACGGACACATGCGGTACGCTTACAAAAAGGTGGATTATAAATGCGTCGATTTCAGCAGTAGGAGAATTGTGCAGCTAGAAAAGTTTATAAGCATAATAAAATGACGGTTGCTAAAAATTATAAGAAAAAGAAGGCGAAATTGGACAGCACTGATTGCAAATAATAATAATAATAATAATAATAATAATAATAATAATAATAATAATAATAATAATAATAATAATAATAATAATAATAATCTCAGCAATGACGATTACTTGATATTTTTAAGCTGAAACTATCCTAGCTGGAAACCTCCTAAATTAGTTTTTTTTTTTTTCAGATTATTTGTTTCCAGGGAGCCCGGCAATGTTGAAGGCGCCTAATGTACCCAGGGGAGATATTATAGGAATTGTTTACAAATGTTGTGAAACATTTAACAGTTATGGCCTGAGGGGGACCTTGATCCCTAACCTTTTGTCAACAAAATGGCCTCGTTGCTTTCGTTTTGTTTGTTTTGAACCAGAACAGAGACCTTAATTGAAAGGGATCATTAGGAATTTTAGTAATTTTATCCTCTGACTTGCATCTGCCGTCGAGGGAAAGGTTTTTATCTCGCTTGTGCTTCTTTCCTTCGATATCGGTCCGTTCCCTCATATTTATATATTTATTACCTTTCCCAGTAATTTGTCTCTCTCTCTCTCTCTGCAGGCTGGATTCCCTTTCGAGTCCTCTTGGGTTTATAGTCCATAGACTTGTCCATAAGGGTTTTCAGCGGAAGATTTAAAGAAGGAAAGACAAGGTCAGATTCTCCGACATCTTTCACAGACTGGGTTACGTAAATGCCAGCACATTTAATTGGTTATGTCGTTTCTAGCATTATGTTTTGGTTATATAAATTCCAGCATCATTTTTCCTTGCGTAATTTCCAGCTTGTCATGGAAGGGTGGGTGCACTGGTGCTCATTAATTCCAACATAGACTCTCGTTACATGTGTTTCCAGATACATGGTTACATGAATTCCATCACATTTATTTGGTTATGTGAATTCGAGCGTAATTTTAGTGTATGTGAATTCCAGTATAGCTATTTGATTATGCGATGCCATGAACATATTTATAGTTATAAAAGAATCCCATTAGGTTTTAGTTAAATGAATCCCAACACAATATTTAGTTAAGGGAATTCTAGAACTTTTTCTGTATTCCAGGAAAGATTTTTCTACTTGTATTCCAGCACCATTAGTTCTTGTATGTGTTAATTCCAGCGTGCTGGAAAAAAGTATAATATTTATTGTTCTAAGATTTGGACACTGTATCATTTTCTGATGATTATAACAGACATTTTGTCAAAAACTTTTATAGGAGAGCTGCCAAAATCAATGAGTTTGGCTTATACTATTTAGTGATCAAAAACTAAATCTTGCAATCAGCAAGATATAAAAAATACTTACCTTAGGATACTATATATTCATAATATATATATATATATATATATATATATATGTGTGTGTATATATATATGTGTGTGTGTGTATATATATATATATATATATATATATATATATATATATATATATATATATATATATATATATATATATATATATATATATATATTATATATTTATAATATGCACGGTATATATAATTAATTTTTTCAGCGAATTGAAACAAAAATGTGGTAATATTCTATGTATGGAAATATCCTTTTTTTTATAGAGGAAAGTGTAATTCCAATTCGAAGATGAATTTTTGACATTTTGACCCCGTATGAGTTTCAAAATTAGGTCAGTATCAGAATTACTCATTGATTCTTCAGTCTGTGTACAGCTGGGTTTAAAAGCACAGGAAGGGTTGGGAAATAGTGACTTTTCTAATACCACCTTTACCCTTGTTGGCTTGTGTGTGTGTGTGTGTGTGTGTGTTTTAGCTGGATTATGTGAAATTTCATTAAATGCTTTATACGAAACTTGCTGAAGAGAGCGATTAGTGTGATATCGGTGTTGATCCGAGTCTGCATTTGAATCCAAGATTTGTTACATCGGTTTTAGTTTTCTGCAAAAGAAAACTATTGTGACGGCTTTGTCTGTCTGTCCAGCCTCAGATCTTAAAAACTATTGAGGCTAGAGTGCTGCAAATTGGTATGTTGATCACCCACCCTTCAATCATCAAATATACTAAATTGCAGCCCTCTAGCCTCAGTAGTTTTTATTTTATTTAAGGTTAAGGTTTCGTGCTTCTGGCAGCACTTTCCGGAGGCGTGCGACGCACCCTCACTCCACCGTGTCTGGGGAGTAACTGAGCGTTGCGAGGTCGTAGCTGATCGTTTTATACAGCATTGTACATTGTACAGAAAACTCGATTGTGCCGAATTTCTTCGGCGCATTTTTTACTTGTTTTTCTTAACAACAATGTCACAGATGTGAAAATAAAGAAACCAGCAGCTTCCTGCTGTTGCGGAAAGAAAGCATTAATTATGCAGATCACTTGAATAACTGTGTTGATAGCATCCTTGTTAACGTGAAAGAAAACGTATACCTTATAGAATACAGAAAGTCAGATGGCTCCCTCTTCTTTTTTTCCCTTTTTTTTAAGTTTTGTAACTAAATATTTTCATTAAGCTTGAAGACATTTTACTTGTCAGATTGTTACTACATGCATATGTGCGTTATCTTCTTGCTGTGTCTTCAGTGAACTGAGAAGAATAAAGTGAAAGGAAAGTAAAAGAATTAAAGTCAAAGTAAAGTCAAATATAAAGACTTGAGAAAAGAAGACGAAAATTTACATTTATAACGCGTCTCATAAAACTTCTTGTACCAACATTCCCAAGGAGAGATGTAAAAGAGATTTAAAAACCTTCGGGTAAAATAGCGTTTACCTTTGAAGAAAACGCGGTGGCTCTCCATCCCCAGTCTCTCTCTCTCTCTCTCTCTCTCTCTCTCCATGAATAAGTACGTAAGTGTCCGGTGTTAGAATGAAATACCTGCCTTCCCATCAGGGCAAACGAGGTTGCAGAGACCTTGCGAAGGTTGAACAATCACAGTTGAAAGTTATTCAATAAATGAAAAGATCGTCACTCGACGAAAGGAGAGAGAGGAACGAATTTACTTCAGCTGTGAAAAGGGAAGAATAAATCGCCTATTTATGAAGAAGGAAAGTCCATGCAATTGTTAGTTTGCTTTTGGATAGACATTATTAAATAGAAAGTGTTTGTGGATGTAGATAAGTCCGCAGTAAAGGTTATTTTGGAAAAGCATTCACTCATTTCTGAGAAGGGAAGCGACGTGGGATAAACCCCATCATTGAAAGGGAAGGACAGCAGAACAGTTCTTCGAAAACGGGGAAGAAAATTGTTTCATTAATCCGATTCAAAAAAATGTTCACTCGTTTGTGGAAAGGAAATGTAATCAATGTTTCTCAAATAATCCCCTCAAACAGAAGGGAAGAAGAGCAGATCACATCCTTTGCAGAAACGGGAACACCAAGTTATTTACCCTGACGGAAGGGAAGAGCAGGTACTGGATAGTCTTCCTCCTCCTCTCCCCCTCCTCTTCTTCTTCTCCCTCCTCCCACCCTCCTTCCCCCATCCTCCCCTCCTCTCTCCTCCTCTCCCTCCCTCCCCTCCTCTCCCTCCCTCCTCCCTCCCTCCCTCCTCCTCCTCCTCCTCCCTCCTCCTCCCTCCTCCCTCTCTCCTCCTCCTCCTCCTCCTCCTCCTCCCTCCTCCTCCTCCTCCTCCTCCTCCCTCCTCCCTCCCTCCTTCCTCCTCCTCCTCCTCCTCCTCCTCCTCCTCCTCCTCCTCCCTCCCTCCTCCTCCTTCCTCCTCCTCCTCCTCCTCCTCTCCCCTCCCTCCCTCCATCCTCCTCCTCCTCCTCCTCCTCCTCCTCCTCCTCCTCCCCTTCCGTTCCTCCCCTCCTCCTCCCCTTCCGTTCCTCCCCCTTCCTCCTCCCAAATCGAGCAAGACATCAAGAAGCGTCAGAATTACAAATTGAGCCTGACATAGGCTCCTATTTGCAAAGCTTTTGGCTCCCTTCGCTTGTTCTACAGGGTGGACGGAAGCTGACAAAGGGTCGTCGACGAACGCCAATTCAAAATTGCAACCTCTCTCTCTCTCTCTCTCTCTCTCTCTCTCTCTCTCTCTCTCTCTCTCTCTGTTCTATATGCATCTTTCCCTTAGAGAGGATGGATTCAGAAATCCTTACCCTTCCTAATCTTATTTTTGTGTGTAAATATATATATATATATATATATATATATATATATATATATTTATTTATTTATTTATGTGTGATAAATATACAGTATTATTTATATATATATATATATATATATATATATATATATATATATATATATATATATATATATATATATATATTTATTTATTTATTTATTTATGTGTGATAAATATGTGTGTGTATTATTTATATATATATATATATATATATATATATATATATATATATATATATATATATATATATATATATATATATATATATATATATATATATACACATATATGCATTCTTTTGTGTATGTATATATATTCTGATTAATCATCTAACAGCAAGGAACATACAGACTATTTTTCAAATTGATATCATTTAACCTCTATTATGTTTACTCTCAGTACAGTTGTAATATCCATAAATATACCGGTGCAGCCACAATGATAATCTTGAGTTGCTGGCTGAAGCAGCTGCTGGCAAAAGATAATAAGTGAGACAACGTGGCAACAATTTCCGTCTTTTCATAGAG
>NC_089788.1:63275219-63330219 GCF_040412425.1 Macrobrachium rosenbergii | reverse complement strand
AAATCGATAAATTTTTGGAAAGCACAATAGCTCGTTTCATTTTCGGAACAAGTAATGAGATCCTCACGTCAATAAAGATTTAATAGTTTGTGAAAGAGAAACATATTTGCTAAGAATGTTTTTATATAATGATTATTTGATTAAAAATCTAATCGTTTGGTTAGCAAGAATGATAGAGTCCTTTAGTCCTTAATTAAGAAAACTCTTATGTAAAAAAAAATATCTTATTATTATTATTATTTTTTTTTTTTTTTTTTTTTTTGCTGTGAAAATTTGGGTCCAAAACTACTGACCTCCAGCTAGGAGATTTTCCCCCGGGCCTCGTCCCCTGCTCCGTGCACGGAGGTGATAATGGCCTCCCTGGGGAGGGAAAAGATCTGTTGTTTTGGGGATTTCTCCCTGCATGGCCCCCAGAGTCAGACCGAGTTAATCCAAGTCCGTCATGAACTTTAATTGGGACCAGTTCAGACTCTCTCTCTCTCTCTCTCTCTCTCTCTCTCTCTCTCTCTCTCTCTCTCTCTCTCTCTCTCTCCGGTTCCTTCATCATGCATTCAAACAGCCTGTTACAGGCGGGGACCGTTTGCTTTAACTTTGCGCCCGGGGAACCGAGCTGCAATTTAATTTATTGAAGTGTCCGAGGGAAAATAGGCTTTTTTTTATGTGGATCTTATAAGTTTTCTCTTCTAACTTCTCGTCATTTTATGCCGATTGTCCTTTTCATTGGGGCATTTTATCCAAAGTTCGCTCCTTTCCCTTTGTCTTTTATTACTGCTTTCAAGGAGATTAGTTTTTGGATTGATTTGTTTCTCAGTGTGTAATTATAAAGCGACAGTAACTTTACCATCACTAATTAGTAGGCATTTTTAATTGAAAAACTTAGTCCAGGCGTCATCCTCATAAATAGATATAAGATAATGGGAGCTTGTGGTAGAAGGGTGGTATCACACACACAAAAAAAGTAAATCAATTACCCCGTAACCATTTCGGCAGGCTCACCAAGCTCGCTAAAATTTGGGTGAAAAATTAAGCCAAAAAATTATCAGAATCAGCTGAATTAAATATAAAATTCTTATGAAACTGATGCTGTTGTAGACATCATGTAAAACATAAACTTGGCACTCGGGTCCCCAAAGTGTAACACCAAAGCGAGGCGGGAAAGGAATTGAATGAAGCCGTATAGTCAGTGTACATATACGGGGTCGGCCAATAAAAGAATCCTCCCGGGAGTTTCCAGTAAGCTGGTTTCCTAAAGAACTACCCGAGGCTGTAAAAGGACTATATAGTATCTTTCATGACACGACAGTTCTATGGCCTGTGTAACTGCGCAAAGAATTCTGGAGGAATGTTCTGTAATAAAGGGCGAAATTGGAAGGAAGTCGAACGTCTCCGCAAGCATTTCGTCAGGTCTTTCCTTTACTCGACTTCAAGTTTATTACTACGGTCTTTAGTTATGAAAAGCAGAATTAAATTGTCCAGCAACTGTACCAAATAGGCCAGATAGCAAACAGGTATTTCAGCAGTCAAACTGAATGACTGCCGTAGCTCGGCCTGCTTCCAAGGCTTGAAAAAATATCTGCATGAAGAGTAATATACATACTGATAATAATTATAATAGTATGTTATAAGATTTTATTTTAATGAATTTTTACAAGATTTGGTATGTTCGAGGAAACGGCCGATTATTATAGTGTTTCGAGTCTAAAGCTGAATCAAGGACTTTTTCTGTATTTAGCTTGTTATTGTTGTCAGTAATTTCTGTTCAAAGAAAACGGGAAATTCCAGCTTTGTGTGCCGATATGGTAACGTTACTATTATAGTATTCCTGAAAGAAAATTTGAATATAGCGGAGCAGTTGGGTAACTGCCATTCGCCATGGCAAAGGGTTGAAGTGTCTGGGTGCTCTTTCCAGTTGCAGTTTTGATTGCTCTCTGTCTCTGTACGCATGATTTTTTTTAGTCATTTGAACATTAACAAAACATTTGATTATAAACTCTTTTCTCTGTCAGTTTAGGGGAGCAGTTTTGATTTTCTCCACCATTAGCTTGCTTTCGTTACGTTGGGGAAGCTTTCCCGAAATGCCTTCTTGAATATGCAATGCATACAAATGCAGCTACTGGATTCCGTATCATTTCTAGCCTGCGTTTCCGCCGCACCTCCCTCCTCCTCCCCATCCTCTTCCTCTCCCTCTCCAACGTCTCCGGTCTGACTTCTTGCCTTTGTTAAACTTCGATGACCGCATTCGTTTAAACACTACTTTTCTTGAACAATTCAAGCAATCAAGTGTTTTTTTGTATGCAATAAAGTATTTTTCCTTATTTCCATTTTATTATTATTATTATTATTATTATTATTATTATTATTATTATTATTATTATTCGTGCATGAACACAAGCTTTAATCATCAGTTTTCCCCATTCCTTACGGCGTTACACAAAATATTTGAAGAATCCTGACTCACAAAATTTGATATTTTCGATAAGAAAGAAAAATAAGAAATGAAAATACCTTAATTAAGCCCTCTCATCATGAACAAAAAACCGTCGAATCAGTGTCTTCGTAGCCTACATGGAGTCTTGAGTGCTTTGTGTCGTGCTCACTTGCTTAATTAACACCGAATGTATAGTTGACCAACTTAGATATTCTGAATTTCGTGTGTCACGTCCTATCAGTATTGAAGATAAGGGATGGGGGAGGAGGCTGGGGGTAACTCATCAGAATTCCAGTAGTTGAAATCCCCATCGTCTTCCCTTATTTGGACATTTGTGATGAAACATAACGGTGACTGATGCACGAATAGATACAGAGCATAATAATCACTTTATTACAGGTTAGCTCAATACTGGAATCCTTTCGTAATTAAGGAAATGCCAGCATCTTTATTTTGGGCACCTGTACCGTCAGAGCTGTCCATATGACGTGTTTCTACTTCTCCTGTAGCTTTGCTGAACTTTGTCACCGAAATATACAAGTGCTTTATCCACGTTTTATGACCTTATACAGTTAAAGCATTTCCTGCATTCGCTCTGATTTGGAGCTAGGGGAACTTTCATTAGTTTGACAGGCACACAAGAATGTGTCATCCATCTGATCAGCGAGTAATAGCCAAGAACATGTGCGTCCATTTGCACTCTGTCATTGGAAAAGATTAAAATAAATTGCAAGTCTTGAAGACTTTCATATATATATATATATATATATATATATATATATATATATATATATATATATATATATATATATATATATATATACATACACATATATACAACCACTTTTCTTGTTAAGACTATAGGGAATGAATTTTAACTTGTTCACTGTTGCAAAACTTCGGTGAATGTTACATTCGTTATTTGCCCTGCTTTACACGTCAAACGATATTTGTTTATTTGTAGCAAATACCGTATTTTATTTCTGACTCGCATAAATTTACAAACTATATGTTTCACTGAGTGAAGGTATTTATCTTTGACCTTTTGTAGAAAACTTGGTTCAGAGTACAGTATTATTATTATTATTATTATTATTATTATTATTATTATTATTATTATTATTATTGTTGTTGTTGTTGTTGTTGTTGCTGAAGAAAAGTCGACAAACGTTCACACTCCCATCGGAAATGAAAGTTAGATATATATTTTATATATATATATATATATATATATATATATATATATATATATATATATATATATACATCTTTTTACAGATGAGCAATTTACAAAATACTGCTCATACCTGCATCGTCTTCAGATTGCCCTCGTTATATGTATGGCTTTCAGTCTGATGACCCAGTTTGTATATCTCTAGACCTTGATCTTGTCCATGGTCCGTTGTATATCTCCATGGGTTCCTCGCTTTGGTGTAGAATTTCTGAAAGTTTGAAATTACCTGCTGATCCACGGGCTGGATGAGAGGGGTCGTGTTAGTGGGCAAGAACTTTGCTCATATGAAGTTAAACTCCTGCAGCAACTCAGCCTCCAAGCCAGGAGGATGCGCAGGATATTGTCGAGTACAAGAAGGGCTTTCAGAGGTAATTGTTGTCCGTCAAGGTATGTCTTTATGGTAGAACCAACCACTTTATTCACCCACTCAAAAAATTCCGTAGTTACCCAAGCCCAACTATTAGCTCTCCACATCACTTAATTTATTTTTCATTACATTATTTTTCTTTAAAAATCTTGGGTTCTCTGAGTGGTAGACAAGCAAAGGCTTCGGTATTAAATTCCCACATTAAAAAGTTAACCTGCCTTTCATTGGCGTGTGGCCTGGCAGTGACTTTTCTTTGGTGATGTAGGTCCTGTTTGGCATTTTCTTCCAAAACAGGCCTGTCCCATTACAGTTAAACACTTGTTGGGGAATAAAACCTTCAGCGTTTACTTGGTGCTTGAACCCTTTAACATACTTTTCTGCAGCATCTTGTCAAAACTGGCAGCCTCCCCATGCCTCACCACACTGTGTATGCCACTTTTCCTCTGAATTTCTCTAACCACCCATGACTGGCTTTAAACTCTATCAGCACTTGTTTCAAGAGATCAACTTGTAGTTGCTCTGCCTTTTCATATAAGATGGTCTCAGAAACACTATTACCACTGTTTTCCATTTATCCAAATTGAAAACATTTTTCAACCTCTTCAGTTGTCTGAGACCTTTGTTTTCTAATAGATTTTACTACTTTAGCAACATCAGCTACTTTGATGGCCACTTTACATTTTAATCTTGGTAGAAATTGCCTGTTTGGCCACCCCATATGCCTTCGCCAGATCAACTATGCAGCCACCACTTTTATATTTTCATATTATTTCCTTTTGAATTTCAATAGATTTTCTATCTCTATTTGCCTTGGTGGTATCTCTTGCCTTATTAGGGACTGTGTTGACTTACACCTAGTGCAGTTATTTTCACTAGAATGACAAAAAATACACAAAGACAAGGAGACAGTTTAGCAGAGATGTGCACTGAGCAAAACCCATGCATAACCTGAACCCTTCCTTTTTTCATATGGGAACTGCACACATGTAATGCACTTAATCCTTAACATGTTGTACCTGGTTGTCTTTGAACATCCTTAAACCAAGCTAAAGTCCATCAACAGAGTGGATTCTTCTTCGGAAAAAACTCCTTTAACCAAATTGTCCATTAATCAGGACAATTCCTTGACTGAGGTATGACTGTACTGAAGTTTTTTCTTCATCACTTATGTTCCAAGCAACATTGCTTTCAGCATATTAAACAGTATTTTTCATTTTAGTTTCTTCCTTCACAGTTGTTTTGACTTATTCAACTTTACTATGTTCTAATTTTCACCTCTCATTTATAAGCAAATTTTTTGGCAAGTCCTTTGACTGATTTGAAAAGTTACTAACTGATCTTGCTAAACTACTTTATATGATACTGCACAACAGTAGGAGGCAAATGCATTATTCATTAATAGGAAAATGAAATGTTCATTTCCCCTTTTTTTTTATAATCTCTTTGATGGTTTTACTAAATTTGAAAGATCTTGTCATTGTTTGTGATCTGCAACCTCTTTTTTTTTTATACCAAAACACTATATAACTTTTTGCTAAGCCCCAAATTAAATTCATTATGTAAATATTGTCCCCCAGGGTTGAAATAATGCACATATAATAATTCCTAACTCACTTGTATTTTTTGGAAACAAAAGATAAAAACCACTGACAGAACTCCAAAACATTCTCAAAATTTTCATTAGCCATTAATATCCATTTTATGGAAAAAATGTAACAATCATTACAAATCCAAGTAAGAAACAAGTACAACCTGTTACTGGAATAAAACATTCAAATTATTATTTTTGGGCATTTTACAGTTCATTTACAAAAACATGAGGCTTATAATACTACAGTTTACTATAGCACCATACTCAGTTTATAGTACTCTACAGCAGATGGTTTGCCTATAACAGAAAAATAAAATAAATGCAACAGCCCCATAATATTAAAATACAGTACAGTATAGTGATTAAATGCATTCAACTTCACTAACCATAGGAATAAAAAAGAAAAGTTTGCTAAGCCAAATCCAATTGTTGTGTTATCAGTCATAACAGTCTCTTAAGTACAGTACAGTACATTATGCATAAATGGATTCAAGTAATGTTCCTACAGCCCTGTATTAAGTACTCTCCTTGTTACATCTCAGCATTCACAATAAGAGTGCCAGAGTTGAAGAGATTATATATAAAACAACACCCTTACTATAAGTAACTTGAAACCACTGAGATGACATAAGGACTAAAGGAATGATTTTCTTTTAGGGAATGAAGTCTGGTAAAAGGACAAAGTTCATATGGAGGCACAAATGAATTATTATCTATACAATAATGGAAATAAAAGTCTTAGCATAGTCATAACTTGAGTGTATTCAAACATGGCAGGGTGTTTTTCTTGGTTTTGTTCCATTAACTATGCCCAAATTATGCAAAACCAGCTGCCATAACCAACAGAGGAAATTAACTACAGAGTGAGCAATACACGAGAATGAGTATCGGTCTCCTTTTGGATGCAAATAAAAGACTGTATATAATACAACAGTACCAAAAGAAGAAAAAGTTGTTTTCTTATATATACAACAACAGATAACAAGACTACCGCATAGCTTTCTGTTTAATAAATTCATGATTTATGTACTGTATACACATTCACTCACTTCTTTTTAACTATTATTTTTAAGCTATCCACATCTTATGCAGTACTGTATGACACATCAGCAGTTTAGTGGTGATTCAAGTTTATATTCATTCTATATAGATACACTTAATATGCTAGTGAATAGTAATAGATAAAGAGTGAGCATTCCTATGGTGAATTCTACCCATTACAACAAGTCCAGTAAACATCCAACAAGCTGTCTTTTGGCAGTGTTAAGCATTCTGTCAAAAATCCCCAGTCATCAGACCAAAAAACCATAGATGTACACAAATAAGAGGCTCAAGTTTGCAGCAGTATTTCAGATATGGAAATAGTCATCTTATGTTTCTCATAAAATTTATGATCATAACAGTATGCAGCGAAAAAACATTGTTCATATAACTCAAAGGAAAACAGGAGAATGTTACATTGCCCCTTATCAGCTGAATAACAAGAAAACTATAACATGCATTTGTATATGTATAAGGATTTACTAATGATGAGTACATGGATATAGGTACAATTATATCATAGCCAGTCCTTAAAGACATGAAACATACATGTTTCCCAGAAAATCTTCCATGGCCTGGAAACAAATTCTTGTCAATAAAACCAAAAGCAAAATTCTTCCAGTACCCAATTCTTATCAATAAAAATTAAAAACAAAATTCTTCCAGTACTAGTCATATATATTCTCAAAGAAGAGGGAATTATGGCTTACAGTTAGCCTTGCATGGCTTACTGTGCACTGTACTGAAGGTTCTTTGCAATGACCCTTCAACTATGTTGTTTTGTGTTTATAACTTTTCGTCCATTCCCACTGGTCTCTTACCAACTAGCTGTCAAACTTTTGAAGTTTTTACCTCTCTCCAATCATTGCATTCTCTCTGGGCAATCTATATGAGAGTCTGAAGAGATGACTCAGTGGTCTCATTGAAATATTGTGTAATGTATATAAAGAATGATCTAAACATTAATCACAACATAAACCTGGATGCTAATCTTTTCAAAAGTCATATGTAACTGTGACTGACAAAAGAAGTTTGGTAACGTAAATTTTTTTCTAGTCATTGAAGCCAGCTTTAGTAGAAAAGGCCTTCATTACACTCATTCTAAAGAAAATTATTCATTTTCCTCTGAGCTTGGCTGTCACCTAAATGACCTCAAATACAGTCATCTATGTAAATCTCTTTGCATATACATACATGTATATTTTTCTCACTCTTCATCTGCAGAAAGGTATTGAGACTGCCCATAATACAGTCTTCTTCAGCTTCCCTTTACTTTATATTGCATCCTACTTCTGTCCTGATTTTTTATGATAAAAATGTAACATTTGTGACCAACCAGTTTTCATAAGAGTTAATTCACTTTGGAGCACTAATAATTTAACTTCCATATTTTAAAAGTTTGCCCATTTATCATAGAGCAAAAGTGTTATTTGTTGTTGAAATATAGGAATAAATATAGGGCTGCAACCTTGCAAATTATAAAGGTCACATACAGTGTTTGGGTTAAGGTTTTAGAGGTGTTTACCTGTCCAATATGATAAAAATTTGGTGGTCAAAATAAGCAATAATTGGGTTAAGGTTTTAGAGGTGTTTACCTGTCCAATATGATAAAAATTTGGTGGTCAAAATAAGCAATAATAATAATAATAATAATAATAATAATAATAATAATAATAATAATACATTATATTTATCATAGTAATGGAGGTAGCTATAAATGAGTGCAGGAAAAGAGGCCCCTGGGAAATGCTGTATTCAAATGACATAGTGGTAAATGCAGAATCTGAGGAAAAGATCATGGAAATGTTTACCAGGTGAAGAAGTGGAATGGAAAGGACAGAAAATTACCATATAGTAACTGGAAAGGAAGCAGGGGAAGGAGTAAATTTAGGATTGTGGCTGTGAGAAAGGTGTGGGGGAGGGTGAGCTCAGTACTGTGTAGCAAGAGTAACAGATGGTGTCAGAAGGCACACTCACGATTACACAATGCATGTATACATATGGGAAGAGAGGGATGGATGGGCAGGTCTTGGAAGAAGATGAAAGGTTTCATTATCTAACCAACACACTGGACTATGAAGCAGTTGTTAAGACAGCTGTACGCAACAGCAACTACAACACAGATGAAGACAGAGAGAGAGAGAGAGAGAGATAGCCAGACTCTTGATTTATGAAAATGTGTAAAGAGAAGAGTGAGCAGTCTTTCTGCAGCAGAAAAATGAGCATTGACAGGGAAAACGGAGATGCTGTACAGTGTAAAAACTGAATGTTAAGATATGGCTAGAGTACTGGGGAAAGATTGTACAGTATTGCAATTGGGAAAGTGGCAGAGATGAAGTTTCCAAAGACTGAGATAGTTTGAATATACTGTATCATGAAAAGGGACCAGAAAAGCAGTAGATATGGAAGTAACAAGATAAGGACTTGTAGCAAGGCCCAGGAAATCCTGCAGAAATGGAATAGATGAAGACCTAAACCAGATGGGAGCTCAGATAAAGAAAGCACAGGACAGAGGAAAGTGAAGAGAACTCATTTCACATATAATACCCTCAAAGGGAAAAGCTATTGTAAAAATGTTCAAGATGATGATAATGAGTACTTCAGAAAATAGAATACAGTATCATAAAGGTTAATACAATTTTAGGAAATAATATTACAGCCTTATGGAGTTGGGCTAGGTAGAAGTAATTGACTGGATAAACGTTAGCCTACAGGATACCTCAACTTTGCATATAAGATCCAGGCTATTTTATCATATTCAGTACTTTACTGAAAGGATTAGGAAGTCTGTTTCTGAACAATAACAACAATAATGATAACCCTAACAACAGCAACAATAATAATCTATGTAATCATCTTCATCAGGTAATCATCTGCAATAATTTAAAGTGCATGCATAAATTTCTTTCTACTCAAAAGAGGTATTACAGAAGGTAAATTATGCAATAATTTCCTTTCACAGTCCACACTTGTAACAGTTTTTGATGGCATTCCTGTAAGATAATGCAACAAATTTAAAATTACCATAATGCAACTGCCACAAAACAATCAGTTACAATAATGAATGTATCATATGTCAAAAAAAGGTACTGAACATATAATTTGAGGTATTGTATGTTTCAAAGATATTAATCTTGGGAACACATGTCAGACAATACTGTTTAAACAACCTTGTAGTGAAATCTTTTAGCACTTTTCACATATTTCACACTAAGCTCTAAAGTCTAATGATAGCAAAAGCATTTGCCTGTGGTCCCTTTACAGATCTGGTGTATGGAAAAATGCAGCACTGCACAGCTGAAATTAATTGGCATTTTCTATGTCTTGCATACAATGCATCAAATTTGCTTGCCCAATACAGAATGGCTCACTAAAAACTGAACTGCTTAGCAGTGCTTATTTCATTATCATATTTTATTTCTGAAAAGTGCAATACAGATCATCAATATTAAATTTAGGGATGACGAAAAATGCCCATAGCAAAAATTTTGATTCTCAGTAGCAATGCACCAGGCTCCTTGAAGGTGCATAAATTTTCCTTAAAGGTTATATACACATCAATCCTTTGGGGCTTTGTTGTGTAAAAACCACATAACAGCAAATAAAAACCCTCCAGGACAGTTCACTGTATCTTGGCTTATCAATGCTCGGACTTCAGGAATTGACATTTCGACCACATCAATTAATTCACCTTCAGCTTCTAAGCCTCCACCTGGAAAATAAGTGATTTTTATAATATCTATGGAAAATAAGTGATTTTTATAGTATCTAAGTACAAATGTATAATTACCCACTGAGTGGTTATAAAGTGCAGTTAAATTCATCACCAACACATTACTGTACAGAGCCATTTGTGCATCAGAATAAGCTCCATGAGTCCCCTTTTCTACCTAACCAAACATTCTGGTCCCCGAATACCTCTCATGGTCTCATTTTCATCTTAATTATTATTGTTTTACTCATGCAAAGTTGTCTTTCTTTCCCATAAATATCCTTTATGGTGCTGGTTAGTGATTAATTTGTTATTTTGGTCATTGATTTGTCATTAGGAATAAATTTATTTCCATTCTGTGTCTGATGATGAAGTTGCCAGTACTTACAGTGGCCATACCTCATTACAACTAATTTCTTAGATTTTTCCTTTGTGGAATTGGAAATCTTAGTAATTTTGCTTATTAACTTGTTTGTCACTTTATTTGATATAGTTGTGTGCCCTAGCCTTTTTGTACATGGTGATTTAGTCCTCTTGAGTCAATCATTTAGGGCATTCACTGAATTACTGTACCTGTACATAGTTATGATAATTGTAGCATAATTACCTTTACTATTATTATTATTATTATTTTTTTTTTTTTGGTCTATCACAGTCATCCTATTCAACTGGGTGGTTTTTATAGTGTGGTGTTCCAGGTTGCATCCTGCCTCCTTAGGAGTCCATCACTTTTCTTACTATGTGCGCTGTTTCTAGTAGCACAATTTTCTGCATGAGCCCTGGAGCTACTTCGGCATCTAGTTTGTCCAGATTCTTTCTCAGGGATCTTGGGATCGTGTTCCTATGATTATGGGTACAATTTCCACTGGCATATTCCATATCCTTCTTATTTCGATTTTCAGGTCTTGATACTTATAAATTTTTTCTCTTTCTTACTCATCTACTCTAGTGTCCCATGGTATTGCGACATCAATGAGTGATACTTTCTTCTTGATTCTGTCAATCAACGTCACATCTGGTCTATTGGCACGTTTCACCCTATCGGTTCTGATACCATAGTCCCAGAGGATCTTTGCCTGATCACTTTCTATCACTCCCTCAGGTTGGTGTTCGTACCACTTATTACTGCAAGCTAGCTGGTGCGTCTTGCACAGGCTCCAGTGGAGGGCTTTTGCTACTTAATCATGCCTCTTTTTGTACTGGTTCTGTGCAATTGCCGGACATTCGCTTGCTATGTGGTTTATGGTCTCGTCGTTCATATTGCACTTCCTGCATATGGGTGAGATGTTATTTCCATCTATTGTTCTTTGGACATATCTGGTTCTTAGGGCCTGATCTTGTGCCACTGTTAGCATTCCTTCTGTTTCCTTCTTGAGTTCTCCCCTCTGTAGCCATTATTATTATTATTATATTATTATTATTATTAATCATCACAACTCTGGTTTTGGATGTTTCAATTTTCTTAGCAAACTTCATGTGCAGCATTGAAAAAGACCCCCAGTTTACATTTAGTGCTTGGGTTAAATTTGCTTACGCAGGCTTATGTGTGAGATGTGTCAGGACTGGTCTCTATCTCAGAGGGCATTTTACATTACTAAAAGATGCTGTTAGCACGCTAGCCATATCAAATGAAAGGGATGTGTCTCCGGCATATGAGTTTTCATTTTCATCCAGATTTTTTAATTGGGAGTGAAGTTCACCTCAGCTCACTTCCTCATATGAATCACTCAAAAAGATATCAATACAGAATTGTTCTTAGTAGCCCTTTTCTATGCATCCACCTCTGCCTAATATTTCTGCAGATTGTATGAATTATCATCTAAGGGGTCTCAGGTAGGTATTGACAGGCAACAGATCATACTCATTTTCCAAACATCATTGCAGATACTCAATGCCTATAGATTTTGGATGATATGTCCATGAAAACTTACATCCTTATCATTCAGAGTTCATAGGGAATGATAAAATAGAAGAAATTCCCTTCCCTGGTTCAGGGTCTTGGCTTGCCAAACTGTCCCACAGACCAGCAACCTTAGCTAAAAAATTAATCATCACTGATTTGATTGAATTTGGTGGCAAATTACAGCTCTTCCAGTTTCATGTCCTGAAATATTAGTTTGATTTGCTTTGACAGATAGCTATATTGAGCATTCAGATATCAGACAGCAAAAAATGTACGCGAGAGGCATTACTTACACTCCTTAAATTACAAGAGGTTCTACCTTTTCACTTAAATACTTAACTCACTCTGTCCTTCAAGTACCAAATTATGAGGTTTATTCTTTATAATACTATACAGTAACTATTAAAAAATAATTATATTTGCATTTTCCACCGTATAAAATTCTAATAAACTATTTTGTAATTATATTTGCATTTTTATCTTAAAAAATTCTAATCAACTATTTTGAATCTTATAAAAGTCAGCTTAACTGAGAGAATGGCATAAGGACCATTCTAAATGCCTGAGTGTTACACAGTCAAGTAATACAAGGTAATTTAAGATGCAGTAGAGTAATACCTTAACAACACACAGAGCACAGTACAATTTAGGGACTACAGTATAATAAATAGTAGTTTTCTGTGACTGGATCTCATATTTGGAAACTAGATAACACAAAATCATACCTTGAGATTTCTTCATCTCATTTGTGACTTCAACATAGAACATTGTCTGAAGATCTCCTGTTACTCCTACACCAGATCTGTTAACACAAGAAAGGATGTGTCAGTATTAATATCACATATTTTAAAAATCATATCATAAAATATTACACTCCTTTGCACAGCAAGTCCTCCTTGTCAGTGATGGGTTAGTTCCAAAATCAGCAGTAATGGTGTAATGACAGGCTCATGATCATTCATTTTACAGATGCTAAATACTGTAGTCCATGACTGATACATTCTATTTTCATGATTTTGAATTTTTTAGGACTCCCTGTTTACCATAAAAA
Organism: Macrobrachium rosenbergii; assembly: GCF_040412425.1. Taxonomy (NCBI): domain Eukaryota; kingdom Metazoa; phylum Arthropoda; class Malacostraca; order Decapoda; family Palaemonidae; genus Macrobrachium; species Macrobrachium rosenbergii. The sequence goes on along the minus strand of NC_089788.1, from coordinate 63,316,892 downwards.
AAAAAATAATCTATCGCAAAGAAAAACAGAATACTGTTATATTAGTCTGCATACTTACACTGTCTGTCTATACAGATACATAGGGAGAAAGAGGAGACTGATGGTGCATGTGGGCCAGTAGATTGCCCATTTTACAAATCAGTGAAAATCTTGGTAATTTGTTGAGAATAGTAATAGGTTTTAATATCAAGCAGTGTTGTTAAGCCTGAAGCCTTTCATGGGCTTTTCAGGCAGCATCATATTGAACCTTATGGAGCAGCAATTTCTGACCTTCTATCTGTCAGTTCACAAAACCAAACCAACTTAGTAAACCACACTGTACTTCTAGTGCAGTGAAACATAAATGAGAATGCAAACTTTGTGACCAACAATATTTAGTAAGCTGTTTAAATCACTGTTTAGGTAAAATAGCTTTGCAAATTATAAGAAATTTTGCATACCTCACCTAAAGGTTAGTATTTTTTGGAATCTCTCCAGTGGGACATCATAACCACACTCTTCAAGAACTTCATCTTTGGCATCTTGAACTAGTGACTGATCTTTGTCATGAATCCCAGCACAAAGTTCAAGAGTGATGCCATCCACACCAGGGAACTTTGAAGTATCAACAACTTTACAGTCTGGCTCCTTATGTCTCACTATACTATAATACACAGCTGTGAATGAAAATACTTATTTTAGTGTTCACAATTGTGACAAGGATGCTCAGTAGTTTTAGAGTTCCCAAAACCACACAGATTTCAAAATGAAACTACAGCACAAGAAAAGTGTGAATTATAGAAAAGGTAAGTGCACAGTCAATATAAATGGAAAACTGGTAATGTGGCTCAGAAAATACAAAACTAGTTTAGAATGAAAAAGCAAATAATTGACGAAAAATAACCTATAACCACTAATGTACATATTGTACAGCTGGAAAAAAAGGCCACTAGTTTTAAAAAGGCAACTTAGTGCAGAAAGAAAATTCAACAAAATCAAGATTATGGACTGTAATATTTGAAACTTTTATATGAAAATAATTATACTGTATGACGATTCTGTACCAGGGCGAAACTGTCGTACGAACACAAGCACTTTCTTGTCGGTATTGTAGATAATGATTGAAACACTTTCATGCTGGGTTACTAGGTCCCATACCTTCTTTTTCCCATCCTGAAAAACAGAAAAATGACAGATGCTGTAAAAGGAAATGAAATGTATTAAAGGCATGTACAAAAAAGGCACGCTGAATTACATTGTGCTTCTGATAACACACACAACCAGAATATAGTCTCTGACTTACGATCTCATTAAGTTTTTGATTATTGCATAAGACCCACAACTTTATCCTAAATGGGCCAATATGAGTCCCAAAAAAACCAAAAATGTAACATTAGCAAAATTAATATTGTATGTACATAGCCATATTTTAGATAAACTTCTTATTCTTCTCAACTTAGTCCCATTTCTATATAGGGTTGCTGTTTTGGATGAGCCCCTTCTATCTACCTCTGTGGTGCACTTCTTCACCAAGTCCTCCCTCACACAGTCTCTCCATCTTTCTTGGTCTTCCTCGTCTTCTACCCTGCACTTCCATCTCCATAGCATGCCTTCCAATATGGTCTTCCTCCCTTCTCCATAGTTGTCTGTATGATCTATCTCCCCTCCTGCACTTTGTTTGATATTTCAGCCACCTTTGTTGACCTTCTGATATATTCATTCCTAATCCTATCTTCCCTCATCATGCCACACATCCATCTTAACATTCTCATCTCTGCTATGTCCATGTTCTTCACCTCTGTCTTTGTCATACTGTACTTGCCGTTTCTGTACCGTATAGCATAGCTGGTCTTACCACTCCCTTATGGAATTTTTCCTTTAGTCTTAACAGCACTCTTTTGTCAGAAACGACTCCAGAGGTAGCCCTCCAATTGTTCCATCCTGCTTGTAGCCGATGTTTTACTTCCTAATCCATTCTTCCATCAGCCTCTACTATAGACCCAAAGTATTTGAACTTGTCTGCTCTATTTCTTCTCCATCCCATATTTTAGGTAATCATTCAAGACAAATTCTTTTATATTGGTCCATTAACTTATTTAATTTACAAAAACAAATTTTTAAATTGTTTTACTTATAAATTTTTAAAAATAGTTATCCGCAAGTAGGGACAGCCATATATCCTGGTTGTAGTCATTAACAGTTGGTAATTTAAAAGACAGTAATCATAAAAATCCAGCACAGAATCTGTTGTCATTAAATTACAAAAACTGCATACTCACACTTTAATATTCTCACAAAATATAACCCACAATTGTCAATACATATTTAGTCAAAAAGTCAAAGAATTTGTTGATACATACTGTACAATGAATGCTTATTTCTAACCTGTTTATAATGCATTCGGTAAGGGATAACAAATTTTGACTCTGTGAGTGGTTCTACAGATACATCTTCAATCTTATCCATGCTGCTCTTGCCTTAGTTTTCTGGAAAAGAATAAAAATTATATAACTAAACTTCATTAAATATTGGAGGGATTACAGTACTTAAATACTGAATAGTAACCAATAATGTACAAGAAAAATTATGTACATATTGCAGTGGATGGGACCTCTTTTCCACGCAACCTCACCCATTTTTACATTTGCAACGTAACTGAGAAAGAAATAAAATTTAATTTCAATCATTAATTACTAGAACTGTGGGTTTTCACTCGCCCCTTCATAAACTCTCTCCTTCATCCCCAAAATAGTTAAACCTAACCCCTCTCTGTGTTCAAAGCAATTGCCTTGAGGCCTTTTCCAGATACCTTCTCGGCATCAAGCAAGGTAAGGGTGGAGCCAAAAGGAGAAAGTTGGCGCCCCCACCTCATCCTGGACCCTCCATGAGGGTTTTCTGATGCCATGTGGTCATTATAGAAAATGTGACGAAGATTGACCTTTGCGCCACCTACAAGAGAGGCGATGCGTAATCCCCGAAGGTTATTTATAGACGATGCACCAGAAATCAAGAGAGACAATCACTCCGAATGCCACCCAGGACAGATGTCCTTAACCTGTCTTTTGAACCTTCCACGTGTTTGACCCCAGGGCTCAAACCAGTATACTTTTGTAGTGGCATTTTAATTCCCTCCTCCAATGCCAGTCCCCTATCAAACGAGGACACCGTCATCTTGATGAAGGTAATGTACCGAAATAAGGCTCTTAGTCAGTCATGATTCCTGTTATTTCTCTGCCTGATTTCGTTTATTTTCCATTGTGCGATCACCCTCAGTAATTTGTGTTGGGGCATTCAGTGTTAATGTAATTTGGCATTAGTGTTGAACTGAGTTATTTGGCACCATCTGTGCATTCCTCAGTTCCCTTTGAGCATCTTATTATTATTGCAAGTAGCCGTCTTGCATATTTTGCAGATAGGCCTCGACTGTGGAATCTCTTGGCTCGATCCACATGCAGTCCCCCCTTCTACCCCCCCTGCGATGTTCCCTGTTATGAAGACATCGTCAGAGTAGAATATTTATTCTGTGTAGGATTCATACTTTTAGCAGGCCCTTATTATTACCTGCCCAGTAATTCGTCACGCTTCTGAGGTGTGTTTGTTATGTAAATATAATTAGTTAAGAGAACCCTTGAGTTTACATAATTTCCCTCACATGAAGAAGACCCTAAGCCATAGATTTCCCTTGTTTGTCTACAAATTGTCCTAATATTGAGTCAGATGTGTAATAAATAAAAGGAACTCCTTGCGTTCATCCGTTGCCACCCAGAATCAAGTAAGTATCCCTCGGACATTCATAACAATATATTTATATGCATTGTGTTATCTATTCAGTATTTTGAAAAAAGCAAAGAAAAAACAAATTTGGAAAAAATCTTTATAAAAGCTCATAGTGAATTAAACATATAAAACACTGCACAATTCAAGATATGCATCAACAGTGTTTATTTTACATTAGGGTAACATTTGGTAATAACCTGGCTGCAAACATATCTCAACAAAGTTAAATGAGAAAGTTTGCTGTTTCATGCACTTCTGTTACAAACCAACCATTCAAAAGCCAAGAAATTAGCTTGATACATTAAAGAACATCTTAACAATCAGTCATTAAGGTAGAGCTGATGCTGCAAATATTTGTACAATAACGTCTCATATTTGGCATAAGAAATACATTTTTTTTTTTCACTACCAATCTTTTGGTCTATCTGTTGTTGGCGAGATAATTCACTCCATTGTTGTCTTTTCTTATCCATTTCTTTCTAACAGTGTAAAGGAAGACCTTGTTCAAAACATGGGACGAACAGCATATTTAGAATTATACATAGTAGTTTAATATTGACAGTCTGAAAAATAAATGTTTCATGTCCACATCACCCTGTGGAGTAAAGGTCAGTATTAATGACCTACAAAGTAAAACTTTAATAGCTATTTGCAAGCCGAAATCAGTAATGATTACTGCAAATGTAACATGAAACAAATATACCCATTACTTTAAAATCGTCTAACCTAACCTGACCCAACCTAGGGTACCACAACCTGACCAAGGTGCTACACCTGCCCTGAACATGCATTATTATTGTCACGAGTGTCTCAGGATATCCCTGGCTATTATACCTCTCTCTCCACAAGCCTCCCCCCCTCTTTTTCAAGTCCCCATAAAAGTAGTAAAAAACACATCCACAGTCATTTAAACATTCTGAAGAGAGGAGAAGGAAATGCAGTATACAGTCTTTCTTCAAGAACTTGATACAAGCTTTATTATTGTTTTAGAAGACTGTGAACCTGCTAGGAAGGAAATTTACTTCCCATATGCTAGAACTGCCATCTAAGAATTGAAGCATTATTAAAATATATCACTTTAAAAGAATACAGTGTAACATTACTTTTTCAATCTATTTGGATGGCCAACAAAACAAGTGATTATAATTACCATGATGAAAAACTAGACATCATTGCATAACTGAAATTATGATGTGCAAATACAGCACTGGTAGTTTTGGAGCTGCTTTGAGAATGGTGCTGCAATAATTTTGAGACCTAGTTTTTTCTTTTTTTCAAATGTGCCATTTAACTCACGATATGGGTGTCAGTCCTCAAAGGTTAGCTGTATGTGAGATTTATCAAACAGCCAGGGTCCAGGAGATGCAAACAGTCCTGGTCGTTTTGGCCATAAGTCACTTAGGCTGTAACATCCAAAACAATGTAAGACGTTATGTTTATGGTATTTATATTATGTTTATGGCATTTACCATTATTATTTCATATTTTATAATATATATATATATATATATATATGTACATATATATAGGGGCTAGTACTAAACACGGCGCCCATTTTGCACGCGTTGTGTTTATGGCGTTATGTTTATGGCATTTACCATTATTATTTCATGTTTGACATCCCCAAGGGGCTGGTACTAAAACGATTTTGCCGAAATGCCTAAATGCAAAGCCCGAATCGATGCAAAGCCCCCGGCTTGTGGAGATCCATGGGACATATCCCATGGAAGTTATTTTTTTTACAGAGGGTAAACAATAATATCTAAATAACATACTTTTGATCAGGTGGATTATAAACTACAGTAGGACATGTATCAGACATCCTTTACATGCTATGAATAAATTTTTTCTTACTGTGACCACTTTACATGTCCCAAACAAAATATCAGGCTTGTGTCACATAATTGTCTTTAATTGAAAATCCTTGTGAACTGCTCAATACAAAGATACATGAACAAATGGCAAGCTGATTGTCAAGGATCAGTAACAGGAGATGGAGAATAATCATTTTTGCTCTTAAGTTACATAACAATGCATGAAATACGGCACTAAGACCGCATGAATTTCACACCAAATGCATGAGGTAACTTGGCAGTTATGTTTAATAGGGTAATTATACCAATTATATTGTGTTAACAGTTATGTTGCAGTAGGCTAGGCTATGCCAACTGTATTGAGTCAACAGTTATGTTGCAATAGTCTAACCTATGCCAACTGTATTTAGTCAACAGTAATGCTTCAGTAAGCCAAGCTATACCAACTATATTGAGTCAACAGTTACACTGCAATTGGCTAGGCTATGCCAATTGTACTGAGTCAGGAGTTATGTTACAGTACTCTAGGCTGTATCAAGTGTATTTAGTCAAAAATTACATTGCAATAAGTTAAGCAATGCCAGTTATATTGAGTCAAAAGCTATGTTAAAGTAGACTAGGCTTTGCCATATGTATCAAGTCAACAGTTATGTTGTAATTGTAGTCTTGGCTTTGCCCATTGTATCAAGTCGACAGTTATGTCAGAATAGCGTAGGCTATGCCAATTGTAGTGTCATTCTCTTGTAGCCTACCATTGGCTGTTAAACCTTATCATCTTAAAATCAACTATTCTTTTGAATGGCGAGAAAAAATTACTTGAGCAAAGAACACCAGAATTTTTCTGCAGTTAACAATGCTACACTAGCCTAGGGTAATGAACTTGAGCTGGAGCTGGTTTTTTACTTGCCCCATATTTAATTTTAGTACTTATTATGCAGTCTACAGCACCATTCTCTATTTCAGCTCTGTTACAATACCGACGATCCTGTGATGCATACTAGCGCTGAAAGGGTAAGGTTTAGCGTTTTGCCTAACCTTACAAGGTTGGAGGCCAAGCCAGGGAACAAAATATATGGATTATCCAGGTAGGAGGAACGTGAATACAAAATTCCTGCCCAAGTGAATCAAATAAGCTTAAAACTTAGGCCTAATGAAGTATAATTTTCATTGGGCTTCTCAAGAGTTTTTCGCCCCACCCTCTAGCTCAGGCGAGGAAAGACTGAATGGGGTTAGGCTAGGGATCCCAGGCTAAGATAGACCACAAAAAATGGCCAGAATATTCCGGCATGACATTATACCAAGTTCAGATATAACTTACTCTGCTTTTGAGGTCACCTGATTCCCGTGAAACTAGGAAAAGCTGTAACTAAGTCAACAAGCACACGTCTTGGTTACTATGGCAACGGGAACGCAGCGCCGGAAGAATCGGTAATCAGCTGATTTGGTAAATAGTCCCGTTTAATACAACTGTTGAAACAATTTTTCGAAATTTTTTTTAGGAAATTCTGTCTTGAATATATTTTTATGAAATTAAAGTAACCCAGATTACGCAATAGAAATAAATTTTTGCCCAATTTTAAGAGATCTAGGATTGCGTGTCATCAATATTTTCACTGTGAAAGTAATCGTTATTTCTTTCATAAGTCCCATCCCGGAGATGGTCGGTGTTGCGTTTTATAAATTTCATATTAGTTTTTATTTGAGTTACAGCCCCTGTCAAACTTTAGCACCCACTTGTTATAATATATATTCACCTCTTGCGATTTTGTTACATCATAAGTCTTTTTTCTGAGGTAAGTTTATTTTAAACTCGGTTACCCGAAAATCCTAATTTCAACACATTTGACTATAGTTATATTTAGCAACAAATTTTTTTCATATTTTCATAGATAGGAAGCGAGAGAGAGAGTCCTGTCTTTGTCGCTGATATAAATAAATGAGAATGTATTTGAAGCAGTGACTCAGTGTTTCATATACGAGTAACGTTTTTGCAGTTCAGAGATAACCGAAAGAGGAAAACTGGGATTGTAAATCAGTGAAGGAGTTAAAGAGTCTAATCTGGTTATAGTTTTATTCGTATTGTGAGCCCTACTCCGTTAAAGAATGCAGGGTCACGCTTAGGGTTGCCACCCGTTCTGTAAAATACAGATTCGTTCTGTATTGGAGAGCGAGATGTTGCGTTCTCTATTGAACCAATACAGAACGCCATTTGTTCTGTATTTGGATGTCTGAATGTTATTATTTTAAAATTACATGAGCTTATTTTTCAGTCAATCTTCCCAGACTGCAAAATTATGTGTTTGTCGATGGTTGCCTTCGATACGTGTAAAATACGCGGCAAGATGGCACGCGGCATAATATGACTCATGAGCGAGTGAGCGACGAGAGGTCAGTCTCGCCACCCACTAACCCATTACCCTTAGCCCTCCACCCCCCTTCCCCAGCAGGGAATGACCGATATCCATAGCCTGTTTCCTGATTCACTGAAAATTTCTATGATGTTACTTTTCAATGGCTATTGTAGTTTAGCAGTGGAAATAAATCCTGCATTTTTTATGGTTCTGAAGGAATAAAAGTATACCTTAGTTTAACCAGACCACTGAGCTGATTAACAGCTCTCCTAGGGCTGGCCCGAAGGATTAGACTTATTTTGCGTGGCTAAGAACCAGTTGGTTACCTAGCAACGGGACCTACAGGTTATTGTGGAAACCGAACCACATTATAGCGGGAAATGAATTTCTATCACCAGAAATAACTTCCTCTAATTCTTCATTGGCCGGTCGGAGAATCGAACGCAGGCCCAGCAAAGTGCTACCGAGAACGATATCGACCCGTCCAACGAGGAACTGTATAAAATAAACTTGATGGTATACATATATATATTATTTCATTGTCTGTGTCACAGCATGTCATTTAGTTTTGAATTTCTATAGAATTGTTACTTCACTGATAACTGACAACTTGAGAAGTTAGTCCTCATCACATATGAAACATGTCTTCATGTCAGCTGCACAAGCTGCACACAGAATCAGAATGCCCCAGCTGAAAGGGCTCGCTCCGCCCGCCATAACTTTTCCGCGTTATGCAATTACTGTATGTTCTGTATTTTTCTGAGCTCAAGGTGGCAACCCTAGACTCACGCTACATAGGGCAATTCATGTTAGTTTATTCTGCAAGCATCACACAAATCTTGTTTTCGCTGGTGTAACCGTTACTAAATATGAATTTGGTTAATATTTTCCTAAATTAACCTTGCAAAAACATTTTTCAACGGCTTAAAGTATCTCTTCAAAATCTGTAACCGAATTGCACAGTTTCATTTCCATCCAGTTAAAATTTGTAAAATTGCATTTCTTTGCAAACACTCGGAATCAATATCCATGATCACGTGTTTCTTATCCTCTCAACCTCCTTCTCTAATGTTTTACAACATCTCTCACTCACCATATGACTTACATCAGACTTGTTAAATCTCATGCAATTTATGCATTTTTTAATCATAGAATTACAATCTCTCGTTCTGTGATTCATTGCTCATTTGCCGCATATGGGTTATCCCTTCTGTAGCAGGGCATTTCTGTTCTATTCTAAGCGACCATACCTTTGACAACAAAACGCACGGTGACGTGGTATCTGTCTCTTATATAACATGGTCCTAACTCTAGCTTTATCATGATTCTTATGAATTTAGTCTCTAACAGTGGATTACATTTCAATACATCATACCTATATTCCCAGCAGCTGGTTTGCCATAAATACCTGAAGGGTTGCTCTCAAATCTTCAACTCTTCATATGATACATTGCATATCAGTTTTGGTAGAAAGGTTCTTCAAATTTTTTATAGTTGCTTTTGTCAGCATTGCCAGTCTTATGAGCAGCACCATCTATCTCAGCCTCAGTTTCAAAATTCATTACTATATTGTTGCCTGTATATATGCTGAATTCTTCCCAGAGTCTCAACTACGCCTTGCATTTTTCATTAACACTCCTCTCGTTATCTGCAGACTCAGCGGTCATTTTTCTTAGCACCTTGCTACCTCTTGGCCGCATCAGCATGTGAAGAATTCGATGCGTCCTATTTACCGATGACCTCAGCTTTCACTACATCCACCGTGGCACAGATATGATTAACTATTTTCTCAAATGTCAACCCCAATATATCTTTCAGTTTCCCGCTCATTTTTCAAGTGATCCCTCGACGGCACTTGAGAGTCATCAACACACATCGCAAACCCTGTTTACTTTTATGTTTTCACTTTTCACTCCATCAAGAGTTGCACATTTTATGTGTGCTCACGTACTGAAAACTTTCATCCTACCCAGGCCGTGTTCTTCCCCAAGCCTGCATGACATGAATAGCAAATGTCATGTTGAGGATGAGATTGATAGTTTTACCAGGTTAGCCTTAATCATCAGAAAGTCACCATCAAGGTCTAGACCTTGGTCACCATATCACTAATCACAAGCACTGTTTGTAAAGCGCTAGATGCTGGGTTGAAAAGCGGAAATGTCTGACCAATACCACTCCTCACTTCTCAACGGAAGATGCTTGGATTTAAGACACTAGATTAAAATTGGATGATTTCAATCTCGTTAAAAACTTTTAATTCAAGTCCAAAGTTTATTTAAGTTTGCCGAAAAGTTTTACTTCTTAAAATTTCTCTACAATGTTGTCTCAAAAAAACTGTTTTCATACCGGAAATGGCATGACTCCTTGGAGATATTTACTAAGAAAGTAGACATTTAATCATCACTTACAAGGCGATTATTAACATTTTATAAAGCAGTTTTAACTTCAGGAAGGCTGATGCTTCAGCTCTATATATATATATATAGTATATATATATATATATATATATATATATATATATATATATATATATATATATATATATATATATATATATATATATATATATATATGGAAAGACAAGTTAAGTCATACACTGTAAGTGGCTCCGGGGTGGGTGGCTGTCCCCTCCTTGCCAATAATGCTATAAAAGCATTAGGGATAATATTAGCCCGATTCTTACAAGTTTCGGTAGTAACAGAAAGGTTGAAGTTATTTTAACCTGATTGAAGATCGGACATACCAACCTCACTTGTAAGTATGAACAAAGTACTTTACCTTGAGTATGGCCGTCACCTGAGATCTCTTCTTTCGTCGGGATATTGGTTGAAAAGATTTGGGTTCGAAATCTCCTGCGATATTTTTAAAGAAATTTGAATTTTAAACGTCATTAAAACAATTTATTTTTTATTATTTTTTAAAATGTATGAATGGGTATGAATGATATGCATAATGTCTGCGTATTATTATGTGCATGTTTGTGTGAGTTTTTATCATAATTTTTATTGGAAATTTTAATTTTAAATTCAATTAAAATTCAAAATATTTACTGACATATATTACATATACTGTACATCAAATGGGGTGTATCAGCATGCTGTTACACCCTCCAAAATATTTTAACAATACATCATTCACATTCCAAAATTACTTGTTCAATAGAAATTGGGAAACTTCTTCATAATTCTATTATTGTGAAGCAAATTACACACCTGCTCTGGAATTCTATCAACACTTCTATCTCTAAATTCTGAAAGTTCAGCACACTATAATACATAATGACATAATGTATGAGAGTTTGGCTCGTTACATAATTTACATGAAAAATTGTTACCATCACCAACATATTTCCATGAATACTTGTATCCTAACCTTAACCTCATTGTAAATATGTCAATTGTAGAAAGAGCTTTGCCATATGTAGTATGGTTATTTCCAGGTACATACAAATAATGCTTCATGCTACTACTGCCACCTGCTAAAATCCTTTCCGCGTTATCAGTCTCCCATGCAGCTCTCCGATGTCTCATACCTCTTTATTTGACGAGAACTTCCATCACCAACCATATCAACAGACGTTTTACGTGTTGCATCTTTTGCTAATTTGTCAGCAACTTCATTTAAATACATACCTGTATGAGAAGGTATCCAGTAAAATTTAACATAAAAAACACTTCGTTCTGTCTCATAAATCAAAGCCCTACATTGGTATACCAAATCAGCATTAGACAGATCTTTACAATTCAATGCCAGCAAAGCACTCTGTGAATCTATAAAAATATATACATCTCGCTTTTTACCAGCGACAATTTTCAGTCCTTCGTGAATTGCATGTAACTCAGCTGTTGTTATAGAGCTACCTGCGTTCGTTTAGAAATCATCTCGTCAGTAAATGTATTATCACCAAATTCTCGTATGACAACTCCACATCTAGCCTTCACTCCATTAACAGACCCATCACAGTATATATGAAAAACATTGCATCTTGGTAAATTACATAACAAAGGTAAGAACACTTGTTTTAACTCATTAGGATGACACTCTTGTTGTAATCCAGGTTCTTTATACATATCTCTACCTTTGTACTACTTATCGTTATTGATGAAAATTTTGTCGAGATTTCACACATTCATACATTCAGTCGACCTGACCCAAATGATGCAGGACTATTATTTAACGTCCAGTTTCTTCCTTGTTTTCAGTTCCTAGCTCTCTTTTTATGTATCTGATTTTCTACAGCCTCAGTTTTTTTTTTGTCTCCTGTATTGAGCATTTTTTTCGATAGCATTTTCGTCAAACTGTGTGCATTTGTCGAGGTCGTCTTTCAGCACACATTCTTGACTTCCTTGTGTGTAAGTCATTTATGCTTAAATACAAGTTTAATCAATATAAATTTATTTTGGTAACTGTTATGTACTTCGATCCTGCACATACCACACTATAAATCTATAAATTTGTCGGGTAATGGTTCAGTCTGTCTGGGTGTCTTGCCGTTCATGTCCATAAGGAGTTTTTTTTTTTTTTTAAGGCTCGTGTGCAGTCATTTATACATTCGACACTCATCCAGTCAGAGTAACTGACTTCAGTTTGAGCCTTTAGGTGTCGAGTCTGATAATATTTTTGCTAATGTTGGTAGAGCGGTTTTATTTTAAATGGACAACGCATCTCAAGTTACTGCACTTTTATTCAACATAATAACTGTACTGCATGGTCCTGTTGAAGGACTTGTAAAAAATTACGGTGTAACGAAAACTCATCAAATTTACCATATAAATTTACAAATATGGTTTCATTTAAGGAGGCATGAAGATGCTAAAATTTATCCAAACTATTTGGCTGTGCTCCTCTCTGTAAATATAATCTATCATCCTATCCAAATCCAACTGTCTTGTATGTTTTGGGCAGCACATCCTCCCACGGCTCCCTTTGTGATGTTCCGCAAGATGTTTTTTTTTTTTGGTTGGGGGGGGCGGTGGGGTTAGGGTTCTAATACGAGTTTCTAAAATCTTCTTCTTCTCTAATTTTCCATATTTAACACTTTACCTCGCAAACATTCCTTGATGTTCACAACAAATTTTGAATCGTTCTTTGTTTATCAACCTTAATATTGTTGGTATACGAGAACTGGAATTCCAAAACTGTCACCACCAGTGCCTCATAGAAGTAGTTTCCATGTATTTCTGCGATTTTAAACATTTGTTTAGTTTAACCGAGCAGAATGGACATTTTTCCTCCTGTCAGCCATTTTTGTACGACCTAGCAAGCTGCAAATCACATTTATTTTGAGGAAAACAGCATTCCTTGTATATCTTGTTTTTATGACTGTTTCCGTAATTTCTTCCGTGTTTTTACATTTCCCCTCTATTTTCCATGACTCCTGTAATCACATCTTTCAATAGGCTGGCCTTTAGTATCCTGTGGGTAACGCCCTGCTCCTCGATTCTATCCATCAGCCTTATCAGACAAATAACACCTTTCCTTTGTGCACTCATGTAGTGTGATTTCTCAAAATACAGAACAATGCAATTACAGTATTAATATTTATGACAGATAAGCCAAAAAATGGCATATGTCAAAGGACTCTTAAGACAGATGTGGTTTTCAAAAACTTGTTTTCGCATATTACTGGCATTATTAAAATATAGCAAGTGTGATACCAACCACAACAATAAAAAAAACACAAGACACCTTGAGCGTTTGGATATGAACGTTTTAAAACTTTGGTAATACAGCATAGGACTATTCAAGAATTTTAAAAAATCTCAATGTTGCACCACCAGCATTTGCAGTCAGGAAATGAAGACTTCAAATCTTTTTGTTCATTTTCCTGTTGTTGATAGTTCATCAGTCTGACCATAATTGTAGTTGGAAATCTAATCAAGCCCAGACACTTTCCAAAGTACCTTTCAGTGTGCAAGATTCACTTCACCTAAACACAAAAAACCTGGTAATCTAGCTAACTCTCTTTTGTAACTAAGCTAGATGCCACTATATAAGGGTACAGCCTCCTAGGGGTTCTGCTGCAGTGTACCATATTCAGTACTGCAAGTTCTTAGCAGCATCCCTTGAGAACCCAACTAATTTTTACCTGCACCCTGTGGCCCTATTTCAATTGGCTATCTAATCCAACTTAAATTATCATTGATGTAAAAACAAATTCTTAAGAGCAGCTGTGTCTCGAAGTGACCAGTGTGTGGTGAAGCTAATTTATAATAAATTACTAAAGACTGACTTGTGACTTTGGTGTATAAATTGCAGCATTAAGCGTTGACAAAGGAATTTTCTTTATAATTTTCTTAAATAGCCAAATATTGTTCTTTTCACATGGAGCTTACAGTAGTTTGTCTGATCAGTGACCCTACACTCACCTCCTAAAGCAATCCCTGCCTGAAGTGAAATTTAGGAGCATTCCCTCAACTCATAGTAGGCCTTGTGACACCCATCAGGGTTTGGGATTCTTGCTTTTGTTTTCACTCTTGCTCCTTTAAGAATTAACTCCACCTTCTCTTTCCTTCCCTCTTTCTTCATGTTTTTTCACTGAGCCTAGGCTAGATAAGGGCGTTTCATTACCCAGACCACTGGCATGGATTGAAAAATCAAGAAGACTACAATGTCGCTCAGCTTCGGGCATAATTACCCTAACCAAGAGGAAGTCCGCTTTATCACTTGTCAGATGCAGTTAATTCTGTATTGTAAACTTAGTGAACATGGGTACTAATTAGATTGGCTGGGAGAAGAGGAATAATACTAAATATAAAATATTCATATCTGAGAAATATGCCTGTTTAAATTTTGTATGTAACCATACAAATTACAAAACTCTTAATACAGATATAACTTAGTCCTTACCTCTCCAGGTGTCAACTTCTTAACATACAGACCATACTCAAAATATTTCATGTAACTTTAGTACATTTAGTTTCCTGGATCCAACATCTCCAAACCTCTCCAGACTTGAATGAAGTGTCACACACCAGTCCAACTCACCAGTATGCACAATGGGTTAAGGTGGCAAGAGATACTGAATCTGGCATTCAAGCCCACTCACAACTTCCAGCACTAATAAGTACTGTATTTGTATATGTAGCTAAAGTGATGTCCCTTCGATAAAACATGAATGTTGACTAACATTCTAGCAACATACATTAAGAAGAGGAGCATGTTTGAGGTGCCACACTGCTGTTGTAATGGTACATTTTTTAAACTGAGAAAAAGTTTGTCTTCAAAAGTTTGAATTATTTTAGATTTGCTAATACTGGCAAAGGAAAAGTGCTTCAATTATTCAAAACCAGAAATTACCCCTACCACCTAATTTAATTATTCAAAACCAGAAATTACCCCTACCACCTAATAAGTGTTGAAAACTTCCTTTCCTTCAGAAATGTGCAAAAATGCCTTTAAATTAAGCTTGAACTGTTGTAGATTTATTACTGTTACATTTAGAGGAACCATTTTTTTAAAAATCTCCTTGCTTATAAAATGAAAAATAAGAATTAACCCCTTATCAATTTTAACAATTTTAACATTATAGTATACAATACCAAGAGTAATTTTTTTCCCAAAGAAAGTCTTAATGAGGCATAGTTAACAAAAAGTAGAGAGAATGTCTACCCAAACCAGTACAAAATAATAATAAGAATGGCAGAAAAAACAAGGAATTAATTTGAAAACTTATGCAGTCTTCAGGGTCAATGGATCAGTAGTAAAACTGCCCACAATGAGTTCACAGGTCATCACTGCACTACAAAGCATAGCTTTTCTTTTCATCAATGTTTGGTAAAAAAAAAATTAACATTCTTTGGAAAGAATTTTAACCTTGAATTGTCAGAACTTTGTGGTGTCCATATACAGTACCCAGTGAGAATGTATAATGTTTGCTGTGCCTTATGGAGTATAACTTCTTCACAGTGGTGCCTCATTAATGTACTGCATTTAAAGAGCACAAATAAAGAGAAGTTCCAAATTTAAAAAAGGCAACCTTTGTGAAACCATAACCCAACTTGCAGCCTCTGGAGATTCCTTCCCTCAACAAAATATCAAAATGGTGTCTTGACCATTCCTTTGAGTAGTAATACCAGGAATGAATTACTAGTTATTAATAAAAAAAATCATTTTACGAGACCACTGAGTTATATTTATTAACCCCTAGTGCTCACCCAAAGGACTTGTTCTTATTTGAGATAAAAAATGTAGCAAGATAGTCACAGAAGTTTGACACTTACGTAGGAAGAGACCAAAGGGAACAGATAAAAAGTAAAAGGCAGAAAGCAATATAGCTGGGACTGAAGGGTTACTGCAAGTACCTTTAGTACTACCTGAGTGCACCATGCAAGCCACACTGTAAGTGGTAATCCCCTACTAGGTAATGGAAATAAAAGGTTTGCAACAGTTGGGCCTACATGACACCTCTTTATTTACACAAAGAGCAGTCTTACTGCTTGTCCTCTCCTATTAATTGACCCTGAGTGAGAATAGAAATAAGCAACCCATCAAGTATGAGTTGCTTTAGCCAATACCCAATCCATCTTACTGAGAAGTTTCACAGTGTAAAATTACAACTGGAAAAATTAGACATCTTTGAACTTCGATTGCCATGTGCTTCATTTTAAGACTACACAAAACTAGCACCAAGTCCAACTGAAGAAGTTGACTGCTTGTTCAGTTATCTCCATCTCTTTAATTCCATTACAATTCATTCAAGTCAAAATAATTTGTGAGGTAGAAACCAGTTACCCTGAAGAGTGTTGATAATAAAACATCTCCTAGCTGTGGCAACTGAAAATTTTTTCTCCCTTACGATGTCTTCTACTAAATAAAAAATAATGAAAGTGAATGAAGGTCCCTACAGTGACAAAAACTACAGATTGCCCATTTTGCTTGATACAAATTCACAGTGGTTTATTATTAGATTCTGGAAATTCTGTCTTCAGCATAAAGCTTCTCACAGGGATGCATGACACTGTGATGCAAAACTGATTTCATAAAGTTGCACATTACCTCCACCACATCTTAGTTACTACAAATCCACTGTTAAAATTGTAGTAACTGAGGTTCCAAGCTTCTGCCCCGCTGAAGTTTGCTTATGCATGACTGGGGTCTTCAAACAAATACAACTATCCTTTGAGCTTTGAATCAAAATCCTCTGCAATCTATGGTTCACATTCTAACTTTTGGGTAACAAAGGGAACAGGGTTCTTGAAGTATCATTGCATATGTCTTAAACATTCAAAAAATCTTCACCCAAAACCCTGACCACATCATATGTCAATCTTTGCCGAAGAAGAGAGATCAGTACTTATCAAGATAAGTGAGGATGCATTTCTCAGTAAAAGCATTGTATAGAAGACTTGTTCACAAGGTTTTACTTCTTGGAAAATTATAGTTTCTGATTTGTGAGAAATGTTTTATCCTACAATAATGTTTTATACCTTCTAAAAATATAAACACAAATAATAAAAGAAGGTTTTACAATCAAACTAAACCATACACAAATTCCGATGTCACTAAAACCACTTGTACTCTGAATACTTTTACTTTCCAAATGAATTTTTCATTATAAATCTTCTTCCACTTGAATTTCAAGAACAGTGTCTATTATTTTCTTTTTTAATTTTTTTTTAACATTAGGATTTTTAATACTTTTAAGTTCTTTAACTAAGTAATTTACAAAGGCCACATCTACATCATCAGAGTCATGTTGAGGCATTCTATAGTTTTCATAATACTGTGGGGAAGCATTTACATGTTTTTCATCAATGTCATTATTTATGTGATGAAAAGGTCGGGGCACTTTATGCAACAGGGTTGTGTTATCATTCGATAACATTTCTTCTTCTACAATTGTAATGCCAGTCTCTTTTCTATATGTATCAGACCCACTATCAATATGATGAGTTATAACTTCTTCTTCATCATCCCTGTCAGAATTTTCATGTTTGGAGATAACTTTCACAACTGCCTGTAAATAAATAAAAATGAATACAACTGGATGGAAGTGAGTTACAATACCTAGAGATGTGACTGGGATCCCTTATCACAGAGCATAGTGTCAAACTCACACAATATTTTATTTTAACCACTTGTATCCTTTTAATTTCTTGCCAAAATACATACAGTGTAATATGCTAACTACTTCTCACGTATAAATTCAATCTAACTTGAAAAGTTGACAAAAAATTACAAGTGATTTTTAAAATTATTTCTATATACTACTCATATAAGCAAATACACTTACTAAAGTGTTCTCCAACCACAGCAGCAAATAATTAGTATGAACTTAAGAGCTATATACTGTAATTATTTTAAAACTGTTTAACACAAAACCAGTGCAGTACTTATGATCTGACAATTTTTTGGTCAAGAATCACCCCAGACATTTCGGTCCTTCTTAATTCAAAAAGAGCGGTCCGTCAGTAGTATAGTGCATGCACAGTACCACCTGTGCAGTCACAAGATATTATTTGTTCACTTGATCCATGAGCTGCAATACCTATTGCAGCTGGGAGGCAAGAACTTACATTTGAAGTATTGGATTTTATTAAAAATATTAATTTTGTTTTAAAAATGTAGGTTTTATATAATTAAATAGAAAACTTTCATACAAACCTGTCAACCATACTGAGTCCCCATTCGCATCTCAATTTCCCCGAACACAAACTTTCTTACATCTTGAAAAAGAAAAGGAGGAGGATCCAAGACCAACTGGTCACTCATGCACACCATGGACCACCAGTAGTTACTGTATTAGCTAAATACCCTCATAATTCAAGTGGGCTGGATGCAGAACAGGAAGAACAAAGGTGTGAGAGGAGGGCATTCCTCATGACTGATTTGTTTGTAAGAAAAAATGTTTTACATTTTAAAAATTTAATGTTTCATCACAAACCCACTTCAGTAATCATTTAGAGTCCAAGCCACACTTCAGGAGAAAGATCAAGAAGCTGCAAGTCATAGAGAGTTTGGCAAGGCTCATTTGATCAAGTGGAGCACCTGGGGATTGAATAGATCATGTATCAAAACTCAGTGAGTTCTCATGGGGTACTCTAAGCAGTGGACCATCTATATAGTAAGGCAAGACCCAGATGAGAAAGTAAAAGTAAGAATTCTGCACTCTGCAAGTTGCTAAAAGAGCAAGTACTGTATCAACCAATCAGCCAAGTGAGACATAGAAGCATATAACTCTGGAAGGCTGTCTCTTGATAATGGATATTTTTAATATCACAGGTACAAGTGAAAACTTTATTGCATGGCCTGCTGCTGGTGTTGCTAACTCCACTGAAACCGATGGCCTCAAAGAGTACAAACCATCCAATTTTGCATCTTATCTCTGAGATAAAAGGTAGCATATAAAAGTAGCATCTCCAATGACCTGTACAAAGAATAGCTGTAATTTCTAAATCCATATTAAAGGCAAAGAACATTAGAAAGGCCCTTATCTCAAGGGCAGTCATTCTTTGGTCATCTGGAAAATGGCACCAAAACCAGAGCAAGAAACAAACCTGAAGACCAACTTTGGCATAAGTTACCCTGCCAGATAATGCAAGCAACTTGCCAATCTGTCTAGACAATGCAAAAGCTAAAAAGGCTAAAAATTATGCACATCCTACTCTTCTAGCAGTTAAATAACAACTTGGGGGCAGGCATCACTAAATGGAATTAGGAATTTCCTGGTTATGACAATGGCAGAGACCAGAATTGGTGGCTTCCCTTTCACGAGTCTCAATAACCTCTCACACTACAACCTTTTACACAACTAAAATAGCACCATGGATTTTTCAGTATCTTTTTTTTGGAACTTAAGGACCACTGAACATCATAATCAATTAGGTACTTGGTTTATATGGGAGAGGCACCAAACAATCAACCTCTTATTATTATTATCTAGGAAGGAGACCCTGTTACATACATCTCATTAAAAATTATGGCTGCAATAACAAACTTCAATTTATAATAAGTCTTCTCTGTTTTTTTCTAACAATTCCTTTCTCTGCAGAGGAAAGTTCATGCAAGAATTGTCCAGAGTAGCATCCCCAAGCCATTATCACCACTTTCTCACCCATCACCAATACAAGATTAAATCCAGAAGCAGATTCACAATTCAGCAGATCTCTGACTTTTGTTGAAACTATACTGTGTTGCACTGCAGCAGAATATTACCATCCATGCAGTTTTTTACATTCCCCATGCTTTTATATAAGTATTTGTATAATTATATTAAAAAGAAAACATTTATGTGTGTCCATGCCCTCCCTTTGGTGAAATGAATATTGGACAACTATTATGTGAACTTTCCCCTACAGAGAGAGGAATTATTAGAAAAACAGAGAAAACTATATAAACTGAAGCCTGCTGATGTGACCCTAATTTTTAATGAGACATGTAAACCGACGGATCTTCTCCCTAAATAATAACAGAGATAGGGAAGAAATACAAAGAAAAAGAGTTAACCAGTGGAAATTCGGGAATATCATGAAGAATTTCCAAAATACCTTGTGAACTCTCAAGTAGTGGATAACTTGGAACCAAATAACAAAACAGCACAAACAAACTAAATCAATACAGTATGCAGCATAAAAAGAAGATACAACAGTTAGGCTACCAAAACTAAAATGTTATAATCATTACCTACTGAAACAGGAAACTAAAGAAGTCAATCAGACACTGAGTAAGACTGAGACCATCAATGATTGTAAACATGCTGGATTTAGAGAGCCAAGGTGAAAATAAACAGCCCAAGCACAAACCAGAGCAAAAATTTACATCAAGTAAAAAATGCAGCAAATCCAAGGATTAAGGAAACAACTGGAAAATGAAAAAACAAGGACAGCACATATAAAGTACAGCGTGACTGAAAAATGAACAACTGTTAAAAAAGGCCTCAAACAGAATGTAATGGCAAAATAAGCAACAGTACCAAGATTTGAAGACAGGTACAAACCAGAAGGCTTTACAAACAACTAAACCAAGAAAGGCAAGGCAAAATGTAACCTCAGAAGCAAAACCTGCAAACAGTTCTGGGAAAACATCTGGAGCAACCCAGTGTCACATAAAAAAGAATGCAGAGTGAAGAATTAGAAAGTTAAACAACAAGAGATAAGCATCACAACAGAGAAATATGAAATCAGTTGAGAAGGCTACTAACTTGGTAGCTCCAGGCATGCAGGATATTGGCTTAAGGCAAGGGTAGACATGAAAAAAGTGCCCAGCAGCTATAGGAGTGCGCAGAACAAAAGGATGTACTACACTTGATGACAGACAAAGCATCTCTAGTAAATACAGTAGACTGAAACAGAGGTAAGGCAGTTAGCAACTTTGACCTATTACATGCCTGCCTGTCATGTGGTATTACTGACAGGAATCATGAGTACAGAACAATACAACTACCTGGGAGAAACAAGCATCTTACCTAAAGGACCGAAAGGATGCCACGTGAAATGACTTGGGATCAAAGACCATATTTTAGTGAATAACATGATGATGAGGAATTGTAAAAACAAGGAAAGGAAGAAAATCATAAGTATCACATGGAGTGAACATGGGAAGGTTTTTTCATAAGTACCACATGAAGTGGCTACAGGAAGGCTTTTTTATGGTGCCTTAATAGTGGCAGACTGAAATGCTTGAGGCTATTCAGGAGTTGCAGACAGCTTAGTAACTACTCTCTTACACAACAAAACACAAGAAGACAACCCTAACAGCATCCGGAAACACTCTGACAGAGGTAAACATCAAAAGAATCTTTCATGGAGATTCGCTCTCACCATTCTTGTTTGTAGTCTCCATGATACCAACAACAATGGCTCTCAAGAAAACTAAAATTGGCTACTATCTTGGAAGACAGGGCATAGTCATCAAATACCTAATGTTCCTGGATGGTATCAAGATACTGTATATGGAAAAGAAGCTATAAGAGCCTGGATTATCTTGTACAAATAGTCCAGATCATAAATGAACATAAGAAAATGGAACTCGCCATTGACAAGCCCGCAATTGTAAATACTGTAACAGGAAAAGTCAGTCCAAGGTGAAGCAATATAATTCCCAGGTGAGAGAAACATCAAGGACACAGGACAGACTAGCTTCCAAAAAAGGGGAATCCGGGAGGCTAACAATATCAAACACCAACACTTGAAAGTGAACATCAGAAGGGAATGTTTTTAGACTAAAACAGTTTAAAAGTCCCAGCTCAATGGTGGAAACACTGCAAAGGCAATTAATGCATACGGTGTGCCAAAATTAAGATTTACTGGAGGAATAGTACACTGAAAAAGTGAAGACAGAAAAACAAAAACTGATAACCATAAATACAGTACTACATGCAATAGCAAGTGTGGCAAGATTCTATTTACCAAGAAGAAAAGGCATATAAGTATTGCAATGTGTGGAGGACTGCTCAGCATCGAGGAAAGAACACCTAGGAAGTATTTCAAACACAGTGAAGATTAGTGGGTGATATCATTTTGGAATGAAAAACTCATCTCTGTTGATGAATTGCCTGACAAGTACAAAGGAAAGATAACTGGGAAAACAAATGCATGGTCAGTACCAGCTTGAAATGGCAGTTGGTAATGACTGACTAGGGAAAAGCTCAAGGCGGAGACTGAAGGCTTGCTGACAGTAGCACATACCCAAGTAGTAAGTGCAAAATATATACACAAAATAAAATAGATAGTCACATATCAACATTACATATATGCCACACAATTGAAGAAGAAATTGAGATCATCAACCGTATTATAAGTAAATGCCCAACAT
Organism: Macrobrachium rosenbergii; assembly: GCF_040412425.1. Classification (NCBI taxonomy): domain Eukaryota; kingdom Metazoa; phylum Arthropoda; class Malacostraca; order Decapoda; family Palaemonidae; genus Macrobrachium; species Macrobrachium rosenbergii. Next base: position 63,294,217 of record NC_089788.1, on the reverse strand, counting down.
TAGCTCAAAATAAATACAAGAGACAGCATGACACAAGTACAAGAGACAGCATGGCACAAGTCACCAAAGCTTTGAACTAGAAGATCTGCAAAGAAAACACCCTACTTTGTACGGACAAGTGACACAGCATTTTACCAGAAAAAGTGCTGGAAATTTAAAAATCAAGGTACTGTACTGTGCTCTGGTACTACAAAGAATGACCATATCATACAGGCCTGACGACCAGACCTAAATAAGGAAACCCAGAAAATATCTCTGACATATGTAGCCATAACATGGAGCACAAGAGTTAACAATAAAAGTAGAGAAAAGAGAGAAAAGTAACAAGAACTAAAGGTGGAAATAAGACTATGGAAAGCTGAAGCAGTTGTACCTATCATCCTAGGAGCACGAAGAGTAATCCCAAAGGCCCTCACAAGAAACCTAGAGATGATTAGATTAACAAATGTTAAAGCTGGGTTGCCCCAGAAAAGTATATTGCTGGTTACAGCAAGGAAAAATAGGAGTGCTGGATACCTAAGAAAATACAGTGGGGGAGGGGGGGTCAGATCCTCAGAAGGCAGGCTACAGCCCAGATTCAAGCAAGGCTGTGAGGCAAAAATAACAATAATTGGATTCCATAATATGTAATACAGAGAAAACCTGATTCCCAGTTAAGTTTATATCAAAGATTAAGCCAACTACAGTAATTTTTAAATTTTCTGGTCTATTATCATAAATTTCAAACATAAAAAATACAAGTCAACAGCAAAGAAAAGCAATACATATAGGAGCAAAAAATCTGAGCAGACATCAAGGATGTTAGCTGTTGTCTAGTCAGAAGAGCAAAAATTAAAAAATAATGGAAAAATTAAGTACAGCAGAACAATTGATATTCACAATGGCATTTGTTCTGGAAAGTTAACCCTTTGAAATTCAAAGGGGTCCAAAGCTTGTCTGTGGCAATTCAAACTGACTGATTATGGGCACAGCAATATTTTTCTTTTATTGTCGACTGTAAATTTTTTTTCATGGTATATTACTGCTTATAGTGCCATTTTCAAGTAGAATAGTACTTGTACTTAATGGCAGTATATTAAAAAATATAAAAAATAAAATCAAAATGACAAATTAACTAAGGCAAAAAATGTTCAAGGCATGAAGTCATTTGCTGTCATCAGAATGTCAAAGACTGACAATTTGCAACACTACACTTGACTGCATCAGAATCTCAAATTGCACCCTAAGGATAGGGTGTTGAGAAATAGCAAATTTTACTTACCATCACATCCTCTTTGCTACTATGAAACTGTTTTGTAGAAATTATTGTAGTTGGCCTTAACTGTGCACACCATGGACAGGTTCTCGTAAATTCTTGCAAGAAGCCTCTAGTAATGCCATAGTAGTATCGCTGAACCTGAAATGAAGGGATGTGCTGTATATGAAATAAGTTAAAATAATCAGAATTCCCTAAGTTAATGTTAACATTCCAAGTCCTCAGTAAAAGGTTTAATATCCTACGTGTGCTACAAGGTCCTTTGTAAATTAAACCCACTGAGTTTCCATCGAAGGCCAAATCCTATTTATAATGCATGTAATGTGAATATTTTAATACTAAGCTAAATCAGATGATGCATACCTTGTTGCTAGTTGAACAACTGGAATATTATCTCAAGAACTGTAATTCTTATAAAGTATATATATGGTATGTGCATAGGTTGCAAAAAAAGAAGCTTTAGGTGCAGAAAATGCAAGTCCCTTCACTGTTGAGTGTGAATAGTTATGTTGCTAAACTGTAACAGATGTTGGGCATATAGTTGAATCCTGATAGAACAAAGTATGTGAGCTAGCACTCTAAAGTTGACCTTGCTCATTCATTCAATAATAAGTTCTCTGGAAGATGTTTTATTTGAAACTAAAAACATTTCTTTCAAAATCCTGAAAGTAAATTTTTTACTAGCTGGTAACAAAGCACAAATTTTCACCCTACTTTTCTGTTCTGTAAGCTAAACATACACTGAAGAATTTTTAAAATATTTTCTTGTCACTCGCAAGTAATTATGTTCACATATGAATAAACAAATTTACCATGAAATTGCAATACCTTCTTTTAAGGGATTGGCAAGTCATACCAAGAACTTAGTTCAAATGACACTGTTACTGACTTAACTAGCATGTAAGGTAACCCCACTCCCTTCACACCTCACTTGCATTCTCTCAGTGCTTTAATTTCATTACTGAGTGATAAAGGCATCTGGTGATTTTATTATTCTCAATGTAATTCCATCCAATATCATTACTGTAGTTTCATCCATTTTTCCACTGCTGCATTTATGTCTTTTTTATACTTTTTATCCATTCCTTTAGGTCTCTTCTCACTTAGCTACTTTACTTGCTTAAGTCTCTTCTCTTAGCTACTTTACTTGCTTAAACTAGTAAGTGAGGTGGGCCAAATGGAAGGCATTAGACAGTCCAGAAATGTGACACAGTGGTCAGTGTTTGTGTGTTGTAATCTTGTGGACAAATCTTGACAAAAGTGGGTGCTTCAAGTATTTCTACATGCTTGTTATAGTAGAGAGAGTACTTTACCGAGAATATCACTGCTATTGTACACTTGGTGTCACATGTTTCCAACTATTGTATTCTAGTTTACAGTATCAGATAACCTATCCATATACTGTATTCACTGATATCTAGCACTACCTTTTTATCATCATAAAACAGTTAGCATAGATTTTGCAAAACTCCCCTATTTGCATAGGAGGATTTTTACTTCATACAGATATAGAAAAACTTAAGTAGTAAACTCACTGGGAAATGTTTGTCTTAGATATAAAAAATCTGTAATGAAAATTTGTGCCATAAACTTCAAATTATTCATGTAGCAAACACAAGACAAGTGTTAATCTCACATATTTGGACAAACTGTAAATAACTGCTCACTTTGACAGAGTTTATTCTATATACTACTTACATACTCTAGGACTTTTTTGTAGCCTGCATGATTGAGTTCCTTTGTATGAATATCATAAACTATATCAAAAATTTGCTCTGCATGTACGACCTGTAGCCTTGTCTTGGCATCAACAAGATTCTGGAATATAAAGATGAATTTATCATTAATCTGTTTACATTTATTAATGTTACTGAACACCATGTTTTTATAGCAGAACAAGTTCTTTCATACACACCATCAACCATCACACAAGACAAGCATTGTTCCAATAAAGTGATCAAGGAAATTCATAGTGCATCCTATAAGGCAAAGTAAAGTGTAAAAGTTTATCCTTTGGGCTATGAGTAGCTCTTTTTGATGATGATTGACAAGATCCACTGTTAAAACATAAATACAAACTACATGCTATCAAAAAATATATCAATACATTTCATCTCAGAAGGAAAATGTTTTGCAGTTACCATTAGTTACTACTGAATTTAAATATGGGTGTACCTATTTTCTAAAGTAACAATGCAAACCAACTGTCTTTTCTTCATATATGATAACCGTCTGATCAAAATGGTTTTATATACAGGTAGTCCTCCACACCCAAACTTTCAACTGAAAAATTTTTGAAGATACAAACTTCTGTTTATCTACGATATGCGTATGTACTGTATAACTTTATTTAATGTATTTCACTGCCCCTTTTTCAGGGAAAGATTAAAGATCTTTGTTTATTATAAACTATGTAAAACGACTAAATTTTCTTGACATAACGCTTTATTACCACACAATGTTATATGCCATACGCTAACTACAGTGCTGGATGCCTAGGCTAACTTTATTGGAATTACAAATTCAATTAACAAATGACCTCACAAAATGCAACAAAACACTAACAAGGTACTTAGGTATAGGTGTACAGGTAAAAGACTTTACCCCCCCCAAAATAAAAATTGTGCAGCTATAAATTACAATAGTACAGTACAATATAGCACTTACCCGAGATTCGTGATTGGGAATGGTTAAAATAGGATCGCTGTCATTTGTCACGTAAGCAAGACTAAATTTCTTTTGTTTGACCCAGTGCTTGAACTGGGAGTCAACCTTAACTCGAGGATGCAATAGATGTTTAACTATAGCTTCATATTTTTGGCGGCTTAAGACTAGGCTACATCGGTTTGCGGCCTGTTCAAGGGCAAACTGTTGCATGTGTTCTCGGTATCTTCTTTCTTCCTCGTCCATCCTGGAATAACAAAGAGGCTTATAGAAATAGCATCAGTACTTAATAATTACAAATTCATAAAACTCATTGCTAATCTAAAAGCAACATTAATTATTTCAAGTAAATTATTTTTATAAATATGGATTATGGCATCAGTATTTAATTTATGGCTATTCAAAAGGACAAGCTGCTTTGCACAGAAGTTATTTTTGTTTACAACATCTGAAAGTGAATGAGTTAAAAACAACAAATCATCAATGAAAGCTTCATGCAGAAAACTTCCACAATGTTAGCTGCTTCATGCACCTAAACAAAAGGCTAATCAGCAGCATGTAAAATTCCTCTACACAATGTCCCATTCAATTCTATCTTGCAGACATTCTTGCACTTCCTTCAGGCATTTCCTTTCCAATACCTCTCTCAAGCCATCTAGATCTTCCTTCTTAATGCTTCTGAATTACAGTATATACTCTTTTCACCAACCATATTCAGCATCAAATACCGACATACGGCTAACCTCAGAAATTCACCAACTGGCAACACAGATACCAACTTGAATGAAGTATCTCTAAGTACAGGATGGCCATCTTTTGAGCCGAGATATCAGATTCCATGACCTAAGTGGCTGTGATCCAGTCCGAACATCATGATTATTGAGCAGTATAAACATCCTAAGGGAAGTGACCCCTCAGTGCTGAATATCACAGGAATGCTTCGCTAACAATGCCATCATAAGACCGTAATTATATTCTTATATTTTTTGGCATAATGCTGCAAAAACTTTCACAATGTAGCCAATATTGTTGGCAAAGTACGTTAATTGTGTTTTGTTGCAGTGTCACAGGGACATGGACATGCAGAACATTAATTATACCACCAAAAATAAAAATGCTATAAGATGCCAAAAAACATACCTGTGTCATAGCAACTTAATGGTGAAAGGGTTACAGAGCTGACAACTTAAAGTACTGAAGTTGAAGACACAGCAGGGAATGAAGATTTGATCCTGGGCTGAGAGCTTGTCCACTACAGTACTGGTTTGCCAGCTACCACTTGAAGTGCTGCAGCAGGTCTGTCAACTATACAGGCAAAAATTGCAATAGGTAAAAAATTTGTCGAATTTGCTTCTGAACACAATTATTTTTCAAGTATTTTAACATTCCTCATATGTTTCCATGTATAAAAATACCATACTATCAAACACAGTTATTTGGATTAATTAAACAGATAACATTTGTACTAAAATTGATACAGTGGCAACAACAATGAAAATACAAACAATTTTTCACTTGTACTGTACATTCAATATCTTGTTATCCTAAATGAAGAGCTTCACTAAATTCATGTCAGTACCTTCAATGTATACATTGTCATCTGGAAATAATCAAACTGTTGCAGCAAATACATTCTGGAGGTGCATTCAGAATTTTTCCTTCACACTGAGTTTGCTCTTGTCACCATTTTCAAGTGTTCCTTACAGTATCCTGAGCATCAGAGTGTGTGGACAGACTGAAAAAAAAAAGTAGTAACCATTAAAATGTCCAGTGGTGTTTGCTTGATACAATATTTTATTTTGATTTTGAGGCAAAGTGGAGTATTAGTCCTATGTTATACACTAAAATATATAGATTCAAAGCGTTATAAGTGCAAAATCACAATTTCTTTCACTGTTTATGAGATAAAAATTAATAAATATTGCAGCTATGTCATTGCTTCAAAATGTAATGAAATAAAAAATTAGGCAAGACATGTACTTTGCTTGTGATTTACTATATATTATGCTGATGTAGTTTACTGGAATAAACTTACAATACAAATGTCAACCATATCTTCAACATTTAAGTAGTTTACTTATACACCTTAATTGACACCCTTCACATTTTTTCCATGCCCCATACATTACTACTTACACTTATCTATACACCTTAATTGACACCCTTCACTTATCTATACACCTTAATTGACACCCTTCACATTTTTTCCATGCCCCATACATTACTACTTACACTTATCTATACAACTCAAATTGTCTCTCAATCTCCAGAGGGTACTGTATTTAATCCATTCCCTAATTCACTCCAAGAAAAGTCAAATAAGAATTTTTCAGTATTTTGTTACACTCCTTTTACTTCAACTACATTAAAGTCATTTTCACTCTAACAGCACCAATAACAAGCACCGTGCATACCACAATAGTACAGCGCTTTATTTTCATGCAAAGGCAAATGAATGGCATAAGTAATACGAAAACCATATTTATTCCTGGTTTCCAAAAATGGTATATCCTAACATTACCAGAAGTGACAAAGCCTGCTTTTCTTAAGATGGAAGACTGCAGAAAAAAGAAGAAATTCAACAGCTAGGCAGCTCAGGGAAAGGAGATTACTGTACTGCTAAACCAGTCAATACCTTAAATGCTGGTCTAGACAGAATCATTGTAGAATGTGGTGCCAGCACTCAACTGCTTGATTATGAGATTGGCTAATCAACAGTGTTCTCATTTTACTGGAGTTCAGCCTCATACCCCACTGACTACACCATTCACTAATCCACTCCATGTCCCGATGGACACTAAGGGCAGCTTCATTTCTCATAGGTGTAGACTTTACTATATACGTGTTGCAACATTGGCATACTGAACAGTCTTGTTTTCCAGGCCAACAACCATATCAATTGTATACAGTGGAACAAAAACACTACCCAGTGGAACTCCAGACACAATAGGTCTTGGTTCACTAAAGATCACAGCAACAACAACTTTTTGCTGCCTACCTGTAAGGAAATCTAGAAGCAAACCAAAAACATATCCACCCAGTCCAAAATTCTGAAGTTGAGTCCCTTGTGATTTACTATACTGAAAGCAGCACTACTGTCATTGGGTCTGCTATTAGGCAGGAAGTATTTTCTTAATACAAGCCTATTCAGGTTCTATTCTAAGCTCATGATCTTAGACGGTGACCACTTACATTATTTTCATTACATGAATTTAGAGGACCTTACTAATGTTCAGGGTAGAATTCTCCTAGTTTTCAACGTCTCTATTTAAGTCTTTAATAGCATAAGAATGATGTTTATTTCTCTGTTATTATTTCACCGGCTGACACGGGACTCGATCCAGAAAAAGGATTTTGACAAAGGAAAAACCTATTTGTGTGTGACCCACCCTGTTTTTCATTCTCTCTCCTCCCATGGTAAACTTCATTCTAGTGGGGTGGGTGCTAACATGGAATGCGGCTAGTGTTGCCCACAAAGTGCATATCGGCACCTCTCTCGTTGGGACTTTTGACATTGGGAATCTCTATAGGAAAGGTTCCGTGTTTTGTAGTTCACCCTTTTCCATACAGACTCCATCTAGTGGAGCTCGCTCTGGGGTAGTAACTCCAGCATTTCATTTAGCTTTCTCTGGTATCTAGCAACGGAATTACCTAGAAATAAGTGCTGAATGGACTTTTTCACCAGGTGACACGGGCCCCTCTCCAGAAATAGATTTTTCCTTTGTCAAAATCCTTTTTGAATTACTCTACACCCAAAACCATCATCAAGGTTCTCTTACAACTGGCATGTCAAATCTAAAAGAGCATCGCAGGTACCTAACTGCTTCCTATATGCACAGTGACTACAGCGAACAATCCTTTATATTCCACATACAGTACTTATATAGTGGTTTAAAAATAAGTTTTTCTGCAACTTTGGAGAGAACAGAGAGAATAGAAATTGGCCTGTAGTTACCACAGTCTGCAGATATCCCATTCAACACACTAGAAGCTTTTTAAAAAACAAAGAGAAGAAATCATCAGGATCTTCTCCACCCCACCTATTAAGATTATCAAGAACTTTCTTAACATCTCTAGAGCAAAATACAAATTTTGTAAGAACAGGTTCAGGATGACATGTATCAGGGAGGGACATCCTCAGCTGATTGCTTAACTTCAGAAGTTCAGTGAAGCAGTTCAGCTTTTTCCTTAGGGCCAGTAAACTAATCCATCAGCCATTAGTAGTGGAGGAATGGAAAGTGAGCCGGACCCAATGACAGATGATGCCAATTTGGTCCACCACAGATGAGGCTGAGTAATTCCTTGAAGTTTCCTCTTCAAGGAATTATTGTAATTTCTCTCAGCTACATGATAAATTCTGTTCACAGCACGGCTAGACTCAACAAAAATGGTGTAATTTTCATATGAACAATTTCATCTCCATGCGATGAATGTGGTCTGTTTGTCATGGTAAGCTCTTTTACATGTATATCATCAAACCATGGCTGGTAATTTGTCCTCAGTTTAATTACCTCTCTAGGGACTCACCTTATTAACATAGCCATCAGAATTTCATTGAACTTCTTGGGATCTGGATCTGATATAGCATCTGAAATATTAAGTGCCTGACATGCTTTGATAAATGCGATCCCAATAGACTCTAGATTTCAGTCTGACCGTTTTTCCAAGGGTGGAATTAGGAATATACTGATTGACAAATATGTCCATCTCAGTGGCGCAGTGATCGGATGTGCCTACATATCCGCAGACCTTGGAGTCCACAATAGCTGGAACATTTGTAAATATGAGGTCTAATCTAATTACCAGAAATATGCATGGATTCATCAATTAGCTGTACAAAATCAGAGGATACACAGAACTCAAGAACAGACCAGCCAAGTTGATTTGTGGAATTTGAAGGTCTAATCTAATTATCGGAAATATGCACGGATTCATCAGTTAGCTGTACAAAATCAGAGGATACACAGAACTCAAGAGCAGACCAGCCCTGTTGATCTGTGAAATCTGAATTAAGCCACTCACTGTGCTTTGCATTGCAGTCTCCACACTTAACGAATGAAGCTTTTGAACCCTGTGACTGAGCCATACTAGTCCTCTCCATGAGACAGCATATAGAATTGTCAATATTTGGACTGCGGTAAACAGCAAGTACATTTCCATTGTAGAACTTACTGAAAATCTTAAAACAAAGAATTTCATGGCAGCCACACTCTTAAGTTTTTCTGACGATATATAGGTCGTCTGGACTTAGTTTATACAGCCATACCTTGAGCATGTGGGATGTTATGATGATAAATAAAATGAGGGCCATCAAACCCTGGGATTAAAAACTCAACCTTTAACTTGTTACTACTTAAAAGGGTCTCAGATAAAAACATCAAATCATAGTTATGAGCACAACTCTGGAGATAAATAAAATTTTACCTTAAGCCCAGAATATTTGAGTAAAGTACTACTCTGCAATTTTTCTTACAGTAATGAGTAGCTGGCCCAGGGTTCAGCTCAATGTCTCCCCAAAAGAATTAAAACTAACAACATAAAATTAGTAGCAAAACTAATAAACAGACGCATACAATAGCAACATACAGTAATACAAATCAACAGCACAATAACAATAAGGCAATAAACAACAACAGTATTTACATTATTTATAGAAATTACATTAAAAGTATAAACAAACCTATATGTCACTGAAAAAATGCCAGAAGCAACAGGTCAATAAGGTGGAGCCGGCACACCTTATAGGGCATACTGTATAAGAAACCCACCAGGTTTGCCACAACTGGGGAAGAACAATCTGGATGGATTTAGAAATTATGAAAAGCCTAGAAGGAAAAAATTAGGTAAAGAAAAAGGTACTTTCCTGATGATCCACCAAGCAACTTTTGCTTTCTCATCAGCCTGGCCTACACACTTTTCGAAAAAACAGGAAAGTGAACAAAAAAAAAAAAAAAGGATGAAAGCCTGATTGTACCCTCATGCAAGGGAACTCAAACCCAAGACCATGGGAGGCCATGGTACAGTGGGTATGGCACAGTCCAAGGGTGGAGAACAAGGTTTGTTTCAGAGTAACTATCTCTTAGAGGGGTTGCCTACCAAGGCTTAAGGGTCCCTTCCACCTGCTGATTTGGTTTCAAAGTGTACTTCTCCTAGAAGAGTTCCCTGCCAAGGCTAAAAGAGTCTCTTCTACTCTAACTCATGTAGGCATAGATGTCACACCCTGAAGTGAATGTTACTAAAGAAAAGCCACATTAAACCACTACCCTTGATACAAAAGAAGTTTTTCTTGTATTACATGATAGAAGCTGGCTGTTTTACTAAACATTATTTGTAAGCTACTTCTGAACAATAAAACATCTGCCTCTGAGATCCTTCCAATTAAACAAATGCCTACACAAAAGATATATAGCACCCTATACTCCTAAGCCTTTACATATATGAGAAGGGTTCCGGCTACATGAAAACCCTTGAAATCCATGGCCACATACCACAACTGTGCAAGGGATGGGGAGCCTCAACCTTCTGTTTCCCAAGCTTTAGGTAGCAATTAGTGTAATGAAGGTAGCACATGGCACTGTAGATAAAATTATGTAAGTACAGTAAGGGAGTATTTGGTAGGTGAATTACCCATTGCAAGGCAGGAAGCTGTATGCTAGATGAGGTCAAGTCCTATTCACAGCAGTGGTTCTCATTTTGTTGTTGAAGGGGCGTGGATAGGTGAAGAAACCATTGGCTCCCAGCTATTACTGTATTGTTCGTTAATACTTACTTCTTGTCACCAGCAATCTTAAAGACAGCAACTGTTAAATCATAGTCATTTTGGAATTTTTTCCTCATGGAATGTGTTGGCCAAGTTACTGACAAGTGCTGTATTTACCAAACAATGTAGCAAGGCTTTGGTTTCCTTCAAAGTCTCAGTTTTATGTGAATGACATCTCACTATGTGATCCAAGGGTGTGTTGGCACATACAGGGCATACCCTGTTTTTTCCCCTACTGTTTTGATCACAGAGTTAATGATCCCATATTATATTTAATAGATTTGTCACAATTTCAATCAAAATCTTTGCTCTCTTTTATTCTCCAGTTTACAAATATTTCCAGACTACTCCAACCTTTTCTTCCCTGCTGGTGTTAAGTAAGCCATTGACTACTATACTTACAATAACACAAACTTACTGGCTGCTATGCTTACAACACACAAAGAATATGGCAAACTTAAACTTTCTAATCATGCTTGATAACTTTTCAACTTGAATGTCATTACATTCACTGATATTTGATTTAACAATCCAAATATAACCTACACAGCACACCAAAACATCACTGTGACTGAAACGAAGAACTCTGAGAAATTTATCCCTATTTTGAATAGTTTCCAATAATCATGACTTCAGAAAATGCTATCTAATGATGAAGAATGGGCCTCTTTTACTAGCTTACTGTAATAACAACCAAAGAAACACATTACATAATTTTTAATTTCAAGGCAAACAAAACTCTTCTTACAGAATGAAAATGAAAGATGTATAAGACAGGTTAGGGGTCAAGTAGGCCCCTAACCAGACAGGACTGGGCATCCTTGATTACATTAAATTAATGAAGATAATGTTATGATGCATCTCTATACTTCACTCTGTGATTTATTGTGTTCTAAGCAAAGTCAGTTTAGGCTATGTTGATATAGGTTGTTAAAAATAAGTCTAACTGGGCCAGCCCTAAGAGAGCTGTTAACCAGCTCAGTGGTCTGGTTAAACAAAGATATACTAAACTAAACTGTGAAAAGGAAGTCAAGCTACGATGCATTCCAGTAAATCATGGCACTATAGGTCCAGTTAGGGTGGGGCTACATAAAGGCAAAGTTATCAGCCAGGTAGGGTTTGGTGGCCTAGATTAGGCTAGGTTAAGGTAGAATGTATTCTTGTAATTGGCCTTGCCCAATCTTCATACTTATGCCTGCATATTTTTTTGGGATGTTGTTACCAATTTCATATGCACCCAAAGTTGTATCCCCTACTACTCTTGTAATTTTTCATACCATTCATAATAGTGACATTCGTTTTCCATTGGTTCCCACATAATTAATTAGTCATGTTGCCTGTTCGACCTGCTGAAGCTTGAAAAGCAACTAAAAAAAGCCCCAGAAATTTACAGTATTTTGTTCTTGGCAAGGAATCAGTTTGTTACATAACCATCATAAAGTAACAGGATGAACTAGTCCATTGGGATGGGGTTTAATTATCCATATGTAAAAATGAATGATGGTTCCATCAAAAAGACTTGCCAACCGGTCTTTGCTCTGATAAATTACCAAGTTTAATATCTTTTAAGGTCGAACAGAGGGACTAGCTCTTGCTGTGACACAACCAAGGCAATCTTGTTCAAGCTAATGACTGTGCTACCCTAGAGATCAATATTTAACACATTAATAAAACTAGTTTGCAACAATTCATCCATAGTTTTACTACGAAGACTTTACTGCGGAAATATACTCATGCAAGTTTATTACATGAGCTAGAAGTAGCGGGTTTGGATCATCAGGCAACTATTTTAAGATGGTTTGTTTACTTACTGCGCCTTCTGCCAATGCCTTCTAGCCATTGGCGCAGCGCAGATTCGGACATTTTGATGATGGCGACACTCAAAAGATTATTTTTTTAACAATTGTGTTTGAAATGTTATTATTTTGGTTTTTATTTACTTCTAATGCAAAAATTATTGTACAATTTATTTTATGTGACTTATATATTTTATCTAAATGGTTATCTGTCTGTTTTACACGCAAAAACAAATAAATTATCATATCATTTAACATCGAGATGTTGCGAACTGTGCCACAAAAATTTAAAAAGAATTGAAGATTTGATTTCATCAATTTACATATTGTTTTGTTGCTGTCAACTTGTCAAGTACTTGAACCAAGTCTGTTGATGTACTTGCGTGTGATCATGTATCTGTCAAGAGTTTTTAAGAGACGTTTCGTAAAATATCAATAAGGTAACACGTTGCGCTTCCAGATGTAAATGGTGCCTTGCCATAAAAATGTCTGTATCTTGAGATAGTCCAATTCACGTTTTCATAGGCTAGTCGTTTAGAACTTCCAGGGAAAATTTCCAGTCTAAGTTCTTAATCATTATATAGGCATAATCCTCTTGATTTTTAAATTATTCTTTGTTATCATTTGGGTTCACATGGCTAACATAAGTCGTAAACTGATGATTTTGTTTCTTAAGTTATAAAAGGAAAGTTTCGTTCCTAGGATAGGGTATCTCAAACATTTAAGTTTATTAGCGCAAGTCAGTCATACATCTGCATTGTCCACTGTTATCCAAACCTGAATTGTATTTCTGTCAGTTGGGAAAAGGTATCGATCAGACAGCCTTTCTCTATTCTTCTCGCGTTAACAAACAATAAAGACTGTCTAGGGTCGTTTCGATACATCCTTAATTCGATGGGATGCACGCATGAAGTTCATGGGATGCAAGCGAAGTCGGTAAATAAACATTAAAAGCGGCTTAATTAAATCGATACTTTACAATACACACATCATATATATATATATATACACACATATATATATATATATATATATATATATATATATATATATATATATATATATATATGTGTGTGTGTGTGTTCTTCGTTGGACGAGTCGGTGAGAGTTCTTCGTTGGACGAGTCGAGTTCGAGTCTCCGGCCGGTCTAGAATTTATTTCTGGTAGGCCTATAAGTTCGATTGCTCCTGTAGGTCCCGTTGCCAGGTGAAGAATTAGCCACGCAAAGAATTTATTTCTGGGAGATAGAAATCAGCTCAGTGGTCTCGGTATAATGTGTGTGTATGTGATTCCATTGGAATAAGCTGTAGGTTCAGTTTTTTTTGCGAGGTAAACAATGTAATTTTCGAAAATGTTGCCCGAACATTTTTTAAATGAAACTTTTGTAAATGTACCCTGGTAATTTTGAGACAATGAGCAAAAAACCGTGAGGCAGTTTTTGAAGGCAACATATTAGCCAGAAGCTCCGTTTATATACAGTGCTTGCTTGATAACTGTCATGGTATTACGCCTATACCTATGTAGTCTTTTTAAAGTGCTTTCAGTAGATTACATTTTGTTTATTCAATTGCTTTATATATATGTTTTTGTTGTGTACGAATATATGCATGTTCTCGGCAGGGAAGGGAGGAAGTAACTTCGTTTTAGTAAAATATATTTTTGGGCATTACTTTAACGTATTCTAAAGAAGCTCGAAGATTTTTTAAAAATATAAAAATTTTGTCTTGTAATTATACGCATGGAATCTAATTTGTATGCATCGAAACGACTTCAGTTTGTGGATAAACGACTTTGCATGGAAACATCCAGTCCCCGTTCACGAACATGAGCAATTATAGCTACCGGTACTTTGTGTCTGTCGTCAGAACAAACAAATAACTAATCAAAGAAAATACGGCCTTGTGGCAACATGGTAAGTTTATCCCCTGCAAATCGCGATTTTCAGGACAATTTTTGTTTGGTATCAAAGTTGGTCAAATATATATATATATATATATATATATATATATATATATATATATATATATATATATATATATATATATATATATTTATATTTATACACATACATACATGCATATACAGTGTATATATATATATATATATATATATATATATATATATATATATATATATATATATATATATATATATATATATATATATATATATATATATATATATATATATATAAAACACCAATGATTTAGCTTCATTGTCTGTTTAAGCAAAAGATAGTTTATATTTTTTCATACTTATTCCAGTTTAGATTCTTTTTATTCAGAGAACTAAAAGTTTTACATTTTGTGATAAAACAGCACAGATATAACGACATGAGGCATTGTATCACTTTTTACCCGTGTAAGCGAATTTTTTTTTTCTGAGGTACGGTCAACTGAAATGCACGTTTTGGCTTAGAGATGCAGTCTTCATTATGCAATTCACTTTGAGGGTCGTTTGTCTTCTTGCGGTTTCGTCTGCTGTTGCAGAGATCCAATAAATCAGCAGCGAGACTTGTAAATGTGGACCTTGGTCAGAGGCATCCCAGAAAACACATTAGTGATGGTTAACTGCGGGAAGCATCAGATTGCCTTTGATCTGACTGAAGCTTCCAGAGAGTGCTTGGTTCTTTTTTGGAGAGACATATGCAGGCTATTACGGGCTTTTAGTTGAAAGGTCACGGAGACGGAGAGAAGGAGGTATTACATTATTCTTGTTTAATAAGTCTTTGCCTTACTGTAGTTTACTTTTGTTAGTATTCTCTCTCTCTCTCTCTCTCTCTCTCTCTCTCTCTCTCTCTCTCTCTCTCTC
This sequence comes from Macrobrachium rosenbergii, assembly GCF_040412425.1. Classification (NCBI taxonomy): domain Eukaryota; kingdom Metazoa; phylum Arthropoda; class Malacostraca; order Decapoda; family Palaemonidae; genus Macrobrachium; species Macrobrachium rosenbergii. The sequence continues at coordinate 63,278,931 of NC_089788.1, read as the reverse complement.
TCTCTCTCTCTAGCCGAGATAACGAAGGTGAGCTACTTTGCTTATTTAAGCCTTAAGTGAAGACATTTGCTGCAGGTGAGTATTATTATTATTATTATTATTATTATTATTATTATTATTATTATTATTATTATTAATTGAAACAGACCACTTCTTCAGAAGGAGCAGCTTACACTGTTAATATTTTTAACGACTGCCGGTGTAAATACCTGTGCATGTATAAATTTATGATGGTATTCATGCAGATGTTTAAAATAATACAAGGTTTAAGCATCAGCATCGTTTACCTACACTACTTTGTTTTTATTTATTTATTTATTTATTTTATTTATTTTTTTTTTTTTGCGTAGCTTCATGTTACAAATAACGTTTATGGGTTATAAAAAATGTAACAAAAATAAATTGGTGACTCTGGTTCATTTGTTGAAAAGGATGAGTAGCTTTTATTAAGTATTTAACCGTATATTCATTATTGCTGTAATTTTGATTTGTAATTCAGTATTCACAAATATGCTATATATTAATATAAATATAGTAATTTTTCCTGTTGTTATTGACGCATTTGCATTAATAAGAAATGAGTGCTCTAATGGGAAAAAGAGAAGATTAGTGCTGCACGGATATAAAGAAAATAAACTGCAGAAATTCATGAACGAGATAGAAAATTTGTTCAAAGGGAGAAAGTTGAGGGGAAACGTGAGCGAGAGTACGGTTAAGATGGTAAAAGTAAACCACTAAGGTGGATCAGTGGATGTTGATATGAATTAAGGACGAATGGAAGCCGTTGGTTCCTATACATCCTGGGTAAATAATACAAACTATCATCATTGGACGAGGGAAGGTGAGTCGCTGAAGAGGAAAGGGAAGAACGGTAGCCGGGTTTGTACAAAAGATTCGACAGGAACCTGCTAGCCAAAGCCGGAATGTATGAAGGAACTGTTGAACCAGCTCTCCTTTATGGAAGTAAAGAGTGTAAATTAAATGCTATTGGAAGGAAAAAAATTATGGAAGTAAAGTGTGCTATTGGAAGAAAAAAATGGAAACTGTTGTGATGAACTGTTTGCATAGTATATGTGGCACAAGCAGAACTGGAAGGGTTAGAAATGGGAAGGCATTTATAATAATTGGAAAAAAGCCAAGTAGAGTTGAATGTAGTGTTTTGAGGTGGTTGGGTGAAGACTGTGTACGATTCAGAAGTGTTAGGAAGAAAGAGGCTAAAAAGCACCTAAAAAACTTGCCTGAAAAATGGCGTGAAAGAGCCACAGGATAGGAAGATTATTAATGTCCAGGAAGTACAACAGTGCCTGCAAGGTGGAAGAGGATGCCACAGTCTGTGTGGGAGGTTCGATGCGCTGTGACGAACACCTTTGTAGGTGTATGAGGCTATTGTGACATTTGCAGCACGAGAGGTAGCCACATATTGTTAGTTGAAAAGGTTTAACTGTATATATATATATATATATATATATATATATATATATATATATATATATATATATATATATATACGTATGTATGTTACAGTAATACTGTGAAACCAGGGATTTCACGAAATCCATGAAATTTTCAGGGAATTCGTGAAATCACCAATTCACTTAGGAACATTTGATCCCCAAGGGGCTAGTACTAAACATGGCGAAACACATTTGATCCCGAAGGCTAGTACTAAACACGGCGAAACAGTGTATATGTAGATGAATCACTGTTTCGCCATGTTTAGTATTAACCGCTCGGGGATCAAATGTCCCTGAAGTGTGTGTGTGTGTGTATGTATATATATATATATATATATATATATATATATATATATATATATATATATATATATATATATATATATACATATAATTGTACACCACAGATGAAGAAACAGCACACTAAGTGTAGGTCATGATCAGTTTCGACTTCATTTCTAAGCCATTGACGAATAAAGCCGAAATCGATTAGAACCTACACCTGGTATGTTATTTCTTCTCCCGTGGTTTTCAGTGATATATAAAAGTCACTTGCTATTGTGATTATTATCATATATATATATAGATAGATAGATAGATAGAAAGGTAGATACAGATATAGGTTGTTACGTACTCCACATATCAGTGGAAGAAGTTAAGAGTGAGGAATGTTGCATGCAGTGATAGTGGTTTGACAGCAGTAGTAATGACGACAATACTGTACAACGTTTGGGTTTAGCCCTGTCACATTAGATCGAAAGAATATTTTCTTAAAGAGTCAGCTAATTTCATTAAATAAATTAAGTTCACATCTTGAGCTTTACGATGCGTTTAAAGTATTTCTTCTCGTTTCCCTGAAAATTTTGAACATTCATGAATATGTGCATAAAGTTAACATTAGAGACGGCGATTAGAAAGCCAAACATAAAACGTGAACCTAATTTGCGTGTAGAAAAGACTAACAAAATGCGCTTAAAAGCAAAGTATTTATTACCCAATAGCAACAGGTCATTTGAATGTCTAAATAGAGGAGCATGGTCAAAAGAGTCATTTAGAGTCCAATTGCCATATAATTCATTACCGCCAAGAATCTCCCGCGCGGAGTAACGTAACCCAGAGCATCATGACGTATAGTTCCCAGACAAGCAAGATGGCGTTCAGATACGAGGAAGGTGCCCTTGCGGTTTTCTGGTTAACTTCTCGTCTTCAGCCAAACGATCTTTCGGTTCGTATCGTAACTGTACCGAGAAGCCAGCAACAATTCCATTGTGAATATGAAAGTAAAGCTTTTGCAGCCAGCAACGTGGGAGTTCTTTCCTCCCCGCGGGTCAGTTTCCCGCCATTTCTGCGTGATCGTGCTATAAATTTTGGAGGGCAATTTAGGCGCGCGCGGTTTTTGCGGTGGTCTGCGAAAACCCGTCCGAATTCCCTTACGAAATGCTGCTTGTTGATATATTTCCCTGCACTGATCAGCGATGCAGTATCCTATGAAAACTGTCTTGTTAATTCAAGATGATATCAAACATTTTATAACTACCTGTTTGCGAGTGCATTCCGTAGTATATGATTAATTATGACTGCAAAGCAAGTTACTTTAATGACAGTTTTCTATGTATAAAAAAATTGACATTTTTACTGCATAAGTTTGTAACATGTTAATGGTTTTCATTCGTATTATATATCTAAAATACAGTTTTTTTTTTACTAGGAAATACACAATCCTTGGAGAAATGAGCTTAAGTTGTAATGTGCATGAATTCTGCCTTTAGCTTAGTATCTAGTATACAAAAAAGGAGAGCACAAATTAGTTTCAACAAAAATCGAAATCTGTGCAGTGGTTAAAATTTAATTTTGAACATTTAAAACACAGAACTGTTTAAAAGATCCGATTTTACACATTGTTACTGGTATGAAAACCACTAATGTGACATGATTCTCTCTCTCTCTCTCTCTCTCTCTCTCTCTCTGCAGAATCTGGAATTTAAACTAATTTGCTTTACCACGGCGAGAAAGCTTAGTGAATTTATTAGTTGGCTTTCGATCATGTGCGTTCGTAGAGCTGTTTGATGGCATAACAACGGTAATGAGAAAACAAAACAATTGATATATGCGTGACCTCTGTAATAAAGAGCTAATGTGTTTATTATTTTTTTTAGATGGTTTTAGAACAAGTCAGTAACATTACAAGTTGAGGGCTGGTTTTCGTAATGACAAGAGTGGAATTAAAAGTAACCTTTCTGATTTATTCACAAGATTAA
>NC_089788.1:63225219-63270219 GCF_040412425.1 Macrobrachium rosenbergii | reverse complement strand
TTTCAGTACATCAGTCTATCTGTCCCTAAACAAATCAAAGGCTCTGACCAATCTGCTCAAAATCAGAGCCATCATTAAACAGGAGCCGTAAGAGGGAAGGAGCAATTATCCCCAGATTAATTTGCTCTCACGAGGGTAATTATACTTCCTTGTTGCCTATCCTCCCGAAATAATTGTGAGAAGTTTTTGTGGGAGTCTTGTTCCGCGTTTCGCTTCTCATTCTCCTTCCCACCTGACTGCTCCTGACCGGTCACCCGTTCAGACTTTGATACAAAGTCAGTGTTACTTAAGTTTTATATATGTATATACATATACATACATATATATATAATACATGCTTATATATATATATATATATATATATATATATATATATATATATATATATGTATATATATATATATTTGTGTATATTTATATATTTATATATATAAATTATATTTACATTATATATAATCAATCACAATCACGTGGGGAACAGAAATAAACTGACTCACATCAGATCGAACTCCAGGTCTTTATTGGCAAGGGCCTAGTGGGCAGCGCCCTTGCCTCTCAATCGGAAGACTATATATATATATATATTATATATATATATAAATATACATTTACATTATATATATAATCAACTCACAATCATATGGGGAGTGTGTGTGTGTAAATGTCTGACTATATATCAGTGATCGTTATTATAGAATTTCAAACACCTGTTGAACATCTAGGGCTGCAATTCCCCGGGGTCACCCTTTATCGGTGCAAATCTCATTGGATCGGAGGGACCCTGATTCCGTAGCCAAGCGTTCGGGATGGCGGCATATGGCATCCGCGGTTTCGCAGTTGCCGTAATTTACATTCCCTAATTATTGCTTTTACGGACTCCCCTGGGGACGGCATCCTCAGTGCGTACTCTAATTTAATTGTCGCTTTTTGCATGCCTGAGAGAATCGGCGCCGGGTGTACACGACGTAAACAAAAGCACTTAAATGTTGGCCGTTCGAAGCCTCGAAACATCACGAGGTATTACGATGTTTATGACTTGGGTAATGGTTCGAGACGGTACTTTTTTTTTATGGCGCCAATACGCCGATCGGCGCATCTTTCCCGTATCTGTGTTTGTCGGTCATTCTGTCCGTAACGCTGTAGGTATGTTTGCTGAATGTGTTTCTTATCAATGCGTAATATATTTTTATGATTACTTGATTACTTACGTATAGTAATATGGATGTTAATGGATATTTATTGCTTTTGGTCATGAAATTGTACTTGCAAGTTTTTCTGAGACCGGCTTGTTCCCTCTTGCAACAACATAGCTTTTCCCGAAAAGGGGAGAGTGCTGCCAGTGCACCTTATGCAGTGCACTGTAGGCATTACTTAGGTTCTTTGCTATGTCCCTTCGCCCTAGCTGCAACCCATTTCATTTCCTTTACTGTACCTCCGTTCATATTCTTTCTTCCGTCTTACTTTCCACCCTCTCCTAACAATTGATTCATAGTGCAACTGCGATGTCTTCCTCCTGTCACACCTTTCAAACCTTTTTCCTATCAATTTCCGTTTCAGTGGTGAATGACCTCATAGGTCCCAGCGCGTGGCCTTTGGCCTAAACTCTGTATTGTATTCTATTCTAACAACATAGCTTTAACATACATTCGGATTTGTTGGGAATTGAGAGAGAGAATTCTTCTTCCTATTCAACGTTTCTCTTTTGTCATCCCTCACTAAGGGTTGGCTCAATTTCCCCTCTATTCTCAGAATATTTTTGTTTTCTGCACTGGATTTATGCCTGGTTCTTGCAAGGGGGAGAACTGCCCGTCAGAATCACTCTCGCTGATGAGCCATGTCAGATTGTAGTGGTTTCCTAGGCCGATGTAACGATCCGAGTAATAGCGGAATGCTTGTTCTTTTCGTGTTACTATTATCATTATTAAAATATCAGTAATCAGTGGGAGAGAGAGAGAGAGAGAGAGAGAGGTGGGGAAGAGGGAAAGGGAGAGAGAGAAAGAAAGAGAGAGAAAGAGGAGGGGGGAGGAGAGAGAGAGAGAGAGAGAGAGAGAGAGAGAGAGAGAGAGAGAGAGAGAGGGGGAGAGAGAGGTCACCAGCTGATGCCTTATTTCAGTAATCAGGTAATGGACTGATTTAAGGTAACCCTGATATACAATGCGGTGTAAGACTGACTGTGTCGATCACTTCTCGCTCAGTCACTGCACTACACGTCCTTAGGAGAAATGGGTCATTATAAAAATATATATATATATATATATATATATATATATATATATATATATATATATATATATATATATATATATAATATTTATATAGAGAGAGAGAGAGAGTTGTGTAAATCCCACAAAGTGCGGAAGTGAAATTTATTCATTTATTATTCAGTTTCGTGCTATGTGAGTTTTACACAATCTTGTAAATTCCGCAAATGTGTATTTCATGGTGTGTGTGTATATATATATATATATATATATATATATATATATATATATATATATATATATATATATATATATATATATATATATATATATATATTTATTATATACATTCCTTTTGGAGCGATACCTCAGCGCCAGATGATGTTACCCATTCGTTCATCCTCTATAGATTAAAATATAGAGATCTATTGTTGACTCTGTAGATTAAATATCAAACTTATCGAAGACATAAGACTCGTATGAAATCAGCGTCATCGAAGGGCTAACGAAGGAGACGAAATGGATTAACTTCACGAATATTTTATTCATGAACGACAGCTGGACGTCATACATAATGTATAATACTGTATATAATGAATTCGTAACACACCACGGGCAAGTGATACGATTCAGTCATTAGTGATTCTTTGTGCGAGAGAAATGTTAATGGTCATACTTGTGTCTACGTTTATTTGACCTTTTCACGTTGGACCCCTGATGGTTAAGAGCAGCGGTTCCCAAATAGGGGTAAATTACCCCACTGGGGGTAATTTCGCATTTGATGGGGGTAATGGCAGTTTTCATTTTGACAGGTGCTGTAATAGGCCTATATATATATATATGTGTGTGTATATATATATATATATATATATATATATACACATATGTATTATTATTATTATTATTATTATTATTATTATTATTATTATTATTATTATTATTATTAAAATTATTATTATTATTATTAAATATTAAAAAAGCTTAAAATAATAGATATGGTGTGGGGGTAACGAGCTTGCTGCTAGCCAGGATTTTGGAAAAGGTGGAGTAATGACCAAAAGTAATTGGGAACCGCTGGTTAAGAGCGTTATGACTGTAGATATGTCTTTGCCCAACAGACTGGAATATCTGCTCTCCTGTTCTTGGCTGACAGACTGTGGAGCAGCCTCCCAGGGGGTGACGTGCAACTGGGGGCTTCAGAAGTTCAAGGGAGGATGCAACTCATTGGCTTCCCTAATACAGTTCATCTTGTATTTTAATATTTTACTTTTATTTTTATTGATTTACTTATTAACTTGTTAATTTATGTTTTTCTAATAACTGATCTCTGTCTCTATTTCCCATTTTGACCTTCTGTTACTTCTTTCGAACGAACACCATATTCTGTGGAAGACTTGAATTTCAAGTCACTGGCCCCTGAGGTGGGTTTGTTCCTTGTGAATAGGGTTCATCCTCCGAATAATAATGATAATAATAACTGGATTATTTCAAGTGCCACTTTCACTCGCCTTATGCAGACTGGCGGTCATCGAATCAATGTTCCCAGTCTTTGGATGGCGCCATAGCCTAGATCTGCTTCATGGTTCTCTGTAGTCTTTATGTTTGAGACGTCGTCTCTGGAGCAGTGCTCCTTAACCTTTTCTGAAACCAGCAATCTCTGTAGTAATGCTTCACAGGCCGGCACCCCTTTACATATGGTTATTGGGATTATATTTGATACAGTAATAAAAGTATAGATATGGAATACAAGTAAATAAATAATAATAATAATGATAATAATAATAATAGTAATTATTATTATTATTATTATTATTATTATTGAAAATATTGACTGGCTGTACGGCATTCAATTCATATAGAGTCTTCTCTATTCTTCTTAGGATCTTCTCTTCATCAGGGTGTAGCTGATGTATCAAGCTTTCCTTTGGAAGCTTGATTAGCTGAAGCTTGATACACCAGCTACACGCTGATAAAAAGAGGACAACAACAAGAATAGAGAAGACTCTGTATGAATTGAATGCCGTAGAAACAGCCATTATTTTCAGTGCTACTGTCCTCGGAGAAGGCCTCCTCCCTAATTATTATTATTATTATTATTATTATTATTATTATTATTATTATTATTATTATTATTATTTTTGCTATCTCAGTCATCTTGGTCGACTGGGAGGTATTTATAGTGCGGGGGGGTTCCGGGTTGCATCCTGCCTCCTTAGGAGTCCATCAGTTTTCTCACTATGTGCGCTGTTTCTAGTCGCACACTCTTCTGCATGAGTCTTGGAGCTACTTCGGCATCTAGTTTTTCCAGGTTCCTTTTCAGGGATCTTGGGATCGTGCCCAGTGTTCCTATGATTGTGGGTACAATTTCCATGGCATATCCCTTATCCTTCTTATTCCTATTTTCAGGGCTTGATGCTTATCAATTTTTTCTTTTCTCGTCTACTCTGGTGTCCCATGGTATTGCGACATCAATGAGTGATACTTTCTTCTTGATCCTGTCAATCAATCTTGATCCTGTCAATCAGCGTCAAGTCTGGTCCATTGGCACCTATCACCCTATCTGTTCTGATACCATATTATTATTATTATTTGATTTTGAGGCTGTTTTCAATTTTTATTTGTACTGCATTTCCAGCATCCCCTAAAATTGATTTCAGTACCCCCGGGGGATGCTAGCACCCCAGGTTAAGAAACACTGCTCTAGAGGGTATGTGAAAGCACACTTATATTCTTTTGTTATTTGTCATGAAGTTTCAGTTGAAATCTGTAACGTCATTTAATTCTTTATTCCTTTTTCACGAATAATAATAATAATAATAATAATAATATTTTCTGTCCACTTCTATTGGTTACTCGTCATTTACAGTTGCCTAACTGTGCAATTCCAAAAACGAAAGATTTGCAGAGTAAATACGAGAAGCGTAGGCCAAACGGGTGTTACGAGATCGCACACACCTAAAGTCCGTCTTCTCATTCGTGTCGTTGTGAAATCTTGAGAGCAACCGAGAATTAAAGTAAATAATTTTATATACACAACAGCCACAATATGAATGGTCAATTGGTGTGATTCATCATCCACACCATACCCTTCCAGAATTCAGAATTCTATATTTTCCTTTGTATTCCCCGAAGTATTCAACATGTCTGTTGCCATGGCCTAAGAGATGACGTCCTAAACTGTTCCCAATAATCAGAATTATTATTATTATTTGTACACAGGGCCATTGATTTGAAATTCAAGCTTCCTAAGAATGTTGGTTTCAACCTCCCACCGCAGACCCCACACTGCAGCAGTAACTGATCATGAATCAGAGCCAATGATCTTTCATCGCCCTGAGGGAGACGCGAACCCGCGACATCAGTCATATTTCAAAATGAACTCCATAACGAAATGCATATATTTTTTGCAGTTGACGGAAAAAACACTGTTCATCTGTCAGTATAACTTTGGGAATAGTATGCCCTCTTGTTGGAACTTCAAAAGTTCAAGCGGAGTTGCCACGCATTACTACCCTAGTGCTACTCTCCTTGCATTTTAATACATTTTTATCTGTTTATTAATTTAATTTTTCCTTTTAATAAGTGAGATCTCTTCTTCCTGTTCTCCTACTTCCTAATGAGTGCAATATTCTTTGAAAGCTTGAATTTCGAGTCAGTGGCCCCTGTGAATAGGGTTCATCTCCTGAATAATAATAATAATAATAATATAATAATAATAATAACTGAATAGTTTAGTGCTGCGTATTGATCAGAAGTCTTCATAGGCAGAGTAATGCTTTCGGACTAAATTGCAGTCAGGGTTCTTGATGCAAGCAGCCTCGCTAACTTATTCATGCATGGGACTGAGTACACGGTGAGGCACATGGCAGTATGATTGATTGGGAGAAAGTGCCCAGGACTCAAGTCTCCGGAGACAGCGAGCCAGAAAGGGCCAGCGGCGTGTTAGATGATTAAGTTGCGCACCCACCATGAGCAGTATCGTTCGTAGCACCATAATAGTAGTAGTATTAGTGGACGCCATACAGCAGTATTCAAGTAGGACCTTTTCATAGTACATTATTATTATTATTATTATTATTATTATTATTATTATTCAGAAGATGAACCTATTCATATATGGAACAAGCCCACAGGGGCCATTGACTCGAAATTTAAGACCCAAAGAATGAGGTGTTCATTAGAAAGGAGTAACGGGAGGTAAAGGGAAATGCGGAAAGAAGCGAAAGAAAAATAAAAATAAATTAAAGTAAAATAAATAAATAGATAAAATTGTAAGAAAGTTATTAAAATGCAAGAAGAATTGTACTGGGGTAGAAATGCATTGCATCTTCGCTTGAACTTCTGAAGTTCCATTTGCACGACATCATCTGGGAGACTGTTCCACATTTTGTGCAGGACCCTTCCTTGTGGATATTTTGGAATTTAAAGAGCGAGAAATCAACGTCAAGCATAATTTCGTCCTCAGAATTCCTCTTTATTTCGTAGGGAAAAATACAGTCTTTGTAACGGCTCCCTTTATACTTGACTTCCACGTCGGGTAATTATAGTTACAGATTTTATTTGATAATTAGCTGTGGCACATCTGTAGTCAGTCAGAACAGATAAACATCGAATTTGCGCGATACTGATCAGCAGACACTTGGCGACTGAAATTAATTAATAGCAGGTGGCGTTAAACTGGTTTTTTTTTCCTCGGTATCGGAGACAAACAGTGATTACGCGCTAAATGAGGTGGAATACTGTTTGTATTCGTATCGTTGCCTTCCATTCTTGTCTTCTCATTTGATAACCGAGATACCGAAGACTAAATGCGTATGCAGGCTGATCGAAGCAAATTCTCTCTCTCTCTCTCTCTCTCTCTCTCTCTCTCTCTCTCTCTCTCTCTCTCTCTCTCTCTCTCTCTCCGACTGAAGCAGCGTCAGTTGTCAACATCCCTGATGGGCTATTTGAGCAAGTTTCTTGAAAGTGAATTATGTAGTCATTTATTTCCTTTCAAGGGAAAAAGCATTATATAAGATATGCACAGCTGCATGTACTGTACTGTGAGAGATGTATATATGTTATGTATAAATATCTTCATATTTATGTGTTTATTTAGCAGTTAATATAGCCACATCATCAACGCTTCGTAGACTGGCATAAGATTCCTCATCAGCGACACGTCGTTCACTCAACGCTTACTGTACCTTTAACTCTGATTCCACATTCATTGTCATTCCTTCATTGTGCCTGAGGCCCCTTTGTTCTAACATATCTTTAACTCCTGGATTATGAATCTTTAACTCCTGCAATACGAATTCCCATGGATTTTCGCTCTCTCTTGTTTTTGGGCTTATCAGAATTACATATTGTTTTCCCTGATGTGGCCTTCATCGTTTTCTCCACATGATTAAACCACCGCAGCGCATTTGCCAGCCCTTTTTTACCATCCTTGCGCTATCTCTGTTTCACATGTGGCATTCAGTTACTCTAAGATAAGTATCAGAACCATGAAATCAAGTCGTAGTACACACACACACTTGGCATACACACTTCACTCCCAATAAGTATATTTAGCGTAATACATCTCTCATACAGTTCAGTTTCTTATCACCCCTTCCACTTTGCAATGCTCTTGCTACCTTTCTTTCTGTCCGAAATTCTTTCCACTACCACATGTCAGTTTTTCAGTCTTTCCATCAACCCAGCTTACTTGATCCATCCTCCTGGAATTCAGTGCCTGTAACCTTGGCAGTAATGGGTCGTGCGAATGTGATATTGTGTGAGAATTGTGAACTCAAGAATGAACCGGTTTCATTTTCCGATATGGAATGGCCTGTTACCCACCTTGTTTTGTAAATGATTCGCTCTGCCATCACTCACGACGAATTGCTATTAACATTTTCATTGCAGTGATCGAGCTTAAAAAAATTAAAGAATTGTGTAAGGAAAGAAGAGTGTTCAGATAACCATACAGCCAAGAGAATCTTGACGTCACTCCGATAGCGGTTTCACGGAAGAGGGAGAGATAGGCTAACTTTTTGTCAGTTTGCGAGAAGAGGTGCATTACCTTTTTCAAAGACTGACTAGTTAAGTCTTGCTAAGTAAGAAAAACACAGGAGGCAGAGCCTATACCTTATAGGTATTGAAGCAATGCCGAATAAGACATTTGCTGAGACGGAGTAGCGGTTCAGTAAGAACATACTCAGGCATTACGATTTAAGCAAAGAGGGTTATTCTTAACAAGTAATGTTCATTGTTGCTTTTTTAATTGGGTAACCATGAGACGCGATGTTAAATTTGCTTTTTTCAAGAGGGATTTGAACATGTCAAGGATTTTGGTCATTTTGAAACAAAAGACTAAACCAAGCTTCCAAGTGTCGCTTTGCTTCTCTTAATATCACAGAATATAAACTACAAACTATAAAATGTAAATATCAAATCACATAAAGTAGTATGTGTATGCACTCGTGTTCATCACAGTTATTTGAGAACTCTGACAATGTATGGAATTCCTTGAGAGCTGCCAACGTCAATAATAGAATTATTTGGTTGGGAATGGTACACTGGTACCCCCACCCGACACACACACACACATACACATACATACATACACACAAACACACACATACATACATACAAAAATACATACATCCATACATACAAAAATACACATACATACATACACGGACACACACAAATATACACATTAATGTATGTGTGCTATGTAGAATAGATATTATTTGCACACACGTCTATACTGTATGGAAATTAATGTCGTTGCCTCATAATGATGTCATTAGCGTCAAAGTTACAATGATTTGAGGAACAAAAATATATGGCTAATTTACCTTCCCTTTGAAGACTGTCTTCAAGACAACCATTTTTTGTCATTCTTCATTTGGAGGAAAGCTCTCATCCCAAATCTTCTTGGACCCGTCCCCCCCCCCAACTCTCTTTCTCTCCCTGTCTCTCCCTCTCTTTCTCCCCGAAAACAGTGGGCGGAGCTTATTGGGTCTGTACTTGACCCTCCCTCTCCCATTCACTCACTCCTCTCTCTCTCTCTCTCTTCCTCTTCCTTCCTCGCTCCCTCCCTCTCTCACTGCTACCTCTTCTTCACCCCCATCATTTACCCCCAACTTTATTTCTCCATGCCTTAACGCCCCCTACACACCCCCAGCGGGTCTCGCTTCGTCCCTTCCAGCTAAGGACCCCACCCCAACCCCTTTTTCCTACCATCTTCACCTTAGCAACTCGATTTATGGACCTCTGTTGCTCTTCATGCACGATGTCAAGTGCTTTCAGTAATGTCAGGAATACATTTCATGGCATGAGCGGTAGGAGAAGGCAAGGGGAGGCGAGAGAAGGTGGGTTCAGGGGGGGATTTGCAAGCAAATGGAGGAAAAACGAGATTTCTTCGGATTTCTGAATGAAAGGGCCCGTTTTGAACAGCCAGGTAAGTCCTTGGCGATTGAGATATGTTTAAATGTTCTTACTGAAGGATGAATTGCTCTTGAAAAGATGTATTAGAGAACAGAAGGGTTGGGGTCGACGACCTGGGTTCGGGAGAGCACCTGGCTGACCTGAGGAGACTGCTGGTGCTGGGGGGTTGCTTATTGCCTCTTAGGATCGAGACAGAATTCAAGAAAGACGATTGATTTCTTAAGTTTTTTCATTAGATCTCTCTGTAGTCTCTCGTATAGTTTCTTATATGACTTTACAAGATCATTTTTATGCATCTTAAAATCAGTTTATTTTATTTTCCCATATTTTCTGGTAAATAAAAAATCGAAGAAAAACATAATCGTTTCGTTCCCGGGCGGAATCGATTGTCCACGGTGGGAAATAAATAAAACGCGCTGATTAAGGGGAGAGATAGAGAGAGAGGGTCCGTGTACTCTGTGTACTTACTTGCATAATGCTCTCAATGCTTTCTCGCGCATGTCATTCGATGCTTCGTCTGTATCATGACAAGCAGTTCTGATTGCGTCATACCGGCTGGGTACGCTTGCAGTCGTACCAAGACCTACGGCAAGAATGGAAGTCGTGTTTTTTTTTTTTGTGCTTTTACCTGCTTGCATTTGTATGTTCGCGTGCTTGTATTTGTTTATCTGTTTGTATACCAGTTACAGAATTTTGAATTTAATATTTTTTATATATTGGATCATACTGATAAACATTTTGATTAGGCCTATATAAAGATACACTTGCATACGTAAATTTGTAAAATATACTGATTACCCGTAAGTTTACTAATAAATATATTTGAATTACATACAAAAATAAACAAAAAATATGCCCATTTCACAAAATGCAAGATCTCGCGATGGCAGAAGAAACAACCAAACAACTCACGAAAGGACGACTCAAGCCCCCGTATCAAGTATACCTGGGGAATTTAGGCCTATGCTTGGCTGAGAGCCGGCTCCATATAGGCCTACTGTCGTCTGACCTTGAACTTCATCTACTGTTTCCAACGGGAAGGTTTGGTGGTTGTGTTCGCCTACCGTGTATCAAGTTACTTTTGATAATGTCTAGACAATATACCAGACTAGTCTTTTGCATTTAATTCAAGTTCTTTTGCTTTTTCTGCCCATGTCTCTAATCCTCATGGTTTTAGTCTTACGAAGGAAACGTTACTAGTAATATTACTATTATTACCTTGATTTATATTCCACCTCATCTGTCTTTTCAGTCAATTATTTCTTTTTGGAAAATGAACAAACAAGAAAATGGTCCCTTTATGAGGTCATGAACTGATTCACCTTCTCTCTTCCTCTCCAAGTGACGTAATGGCTGCGAAGTCACAAGCACGCCGAACTGGGTTACACAACGGCGGTGCTTCGCTTGTTTGCGTCTTTCTTTCGTGTATAAACGCTTGTAAGTGCGACGTTATTATTTCAAAATTGATGAATTCAATTCCAAATTATTACTTGTCTGTTAGCTATAATTTGATCATTTTTTCATGTGAAAACGATAAAAAAATCTAATGTGCTCTGGTGTATTCGTTTGCCCACATCGTATTCGTTTGCCCACATCGAGTCCGGTTTTACTAGTCTGATGAAAATAGGCCTCCACAAAGAGCTTTGTTTAACACCAGACAGTTATGCCGTACATCAGAACAGGCACAGTAAAATAAGTATGCTACAACAAATCGCCAAATAAATGTCATCAGACAATGAAAGAGCCTTGAAATCAAATCCATTAAACCAATCCCTTTTTTCGTCCGAAAGGTCACATTCAACAAGCATTATCCCTTATCAAGCTTTGTTTCCTGATTTCCCCCGTCTCTTGCCATCCCCAGCTCCTGTCGTCTGTGTATCCACCAGAAGAGGGGGTTTAATACCCCCATCTCTCTCTCTCTCTCTCTCTCTCTCTCTCTCTCTCTCTCTCTCTCTCTCTCTCTCTCTCTCCCAGGCACCGTCGTTTGACGACTACAACTTTACTATTTATATACCCCGACTGCTGGCGAGCGGCCTTTTCGTCACCTGGTGACAAGGCATGATGAAGTTGCTTCTCACAAAAGATTTGTATTAAGATTAAATCGGGTTTACTTGAAAAAATGTTTGCGTTATTTAGTATTCTGCTTGTAAAATATGGTAAATATTTTTTTGTGATAATATTTATTCCAAATTAAAGACAAATCCCGTGATAGTAGTCATGAAATATGCTTGCAATCGAAGTGTGTCCTTATTCTGAGTAACATGAAAACGGGGTGTATTAAAGAATTGTGTTTGTGTGGCCCCGTCGTCTGATGAAATGCTCCGAAAAGGCCAGACGTCTGAGACCTTCGGCGAAGAGGCCGGACGCGAGCGCGAGTCTGTCTGGTTCGACGGAGTTCCATCGACCGCGTTGAGTACGCTTTTTGTACCCTTCGTACCCTTAGCGTACCTTGGCCTCCGCAGGGGGTACGGTAGGGCGTACGGAGAGGGAGACAAAAGGGAGATAATGGAGGAGGAGGAGGTGGAGAAATCAACGATACGAAGAAAATCATGCCAGGAAGTGAGATTATGGTGTTATTGACAGTAGGAGGCAATCATGGGGGAGGGAAGTGGGAGGAGGGAGGCCAACACAATGACTGACGGACAGACAGACGGACAAGCTGCAGGTACTGACGAAGGGTGTAATTTCTCAGAGGGAAGGAAGGAGGAGGGCTGACACGAGAAAGAACCTGTCGAAAAACAAAGAGTTTCTTGGGTTACATAAGCAGATACAGTATTTGTGTAGATAATTCGACGAAAATGCCTTCTCGTCACATTCGTTTGAAGTTCTGATTTTTATTAGTTTTAACTCTACCCTCCAGTGTAACATTCGTGGAGTTTACTTCAGAAAGAATATATTTTGTTCGCGTCCTACTCAAGGCTGTAATAAACGTACTATGCTTCCTGGTGGACTTTTAACTACAATGTTTCTTCTCATTTGTATATGAACTTGACCTCCATCTTTACTTTTCGCGAGTAATTATTCTGATGCTTTCGAGGATGCCTTTTTTTTCCCTATGAGGTTTATTCATTCATTATATTCACTTGATATGTTTACAGCTGACTACCGCCTCGATTTTCCACCCTCCCCTCCCTCCTTAACACTGTCCCTCCTTCCTTGTACCCAAATTTCTCTCTTTCACACACCCTCCCCTCTACTCTCTCTCTCTCTCTCTCACTCCCTCCCTCCCTCATTCCCTCCCTCTCTCCCTCGCTCGTATCTTCCTCCCTCGCTCCCTCCATCGCTTGAAGACCACACCCCCATATGTCCCCCCACCCACCGAAATCCCCCCACCCCCTCCATCCAACTCCAACACAGCTACCGGCTTTATGGTTCGCTGTTGTAGTTTGCTTGCTTCACTTCCAGCCAAGGGGGATATTATGGAGTGACATGCATTCTGCACGCGTTTTTGCTACTTCTTTGCAAGCAGCCTGGCCTATTTTTCCTCGGATGTAAAGGGCCAAGGTGTGACTTACGAGACAGCCCGACGTAAATTAAAGACAATGATGCGGTTTGCTTGTATTACTTCTTGATTGGAATGATTGGTTCTGTTTTTGCCTTTTTTCCTCATTTTTTTGCGGTTGTGCTTGTGTACCTGTCGAGTTGCCACTTAGCATAAATCGAGAGGGATTTTTTTATGAGAGCTGACGGTTCAGAGAGAATTTTTGCTTTTCTTAGTGACTTGTTTTTATAATGATGATTTTGATCTACTCGTAACTTTATCGTGAGGAATTTGAAAAGAAAATGTATCTGATTTTTATAACTCGAAGTCACAGGCAACCATGCCATTAGTGTCTGATGGCAACTCATGTACCCACCTGACACTCTCGACTAAGGGATCTTGGTCGATTCGACGAAAGCACGGGAAGAATTCTTGATTATTTTCAGGCTTCTCTGCGACGTGAATGATTGGTCTGTCAACTTCTATTAGTATTGTATGTTACCGATATGAGGCATATTACAGGCCTCTGATATCACTATATTAGATGTCTGATTGATTAAGAGATCACTTATTTTATCCCGAAAGGCGATCTCACCTTTTCAGCTTGTTAGACCCAGCACGGAAGGAAAGAGCGTTTTTATCACATCTTTAGAAGTCTAACCTAAGTCAGGGTCATTATTCATAATTGAATAAGCGTATTTTGGAGCCTAAAGAACTGCTTGCTTGCTCGGCGAAGCGACCGACCGTGTTGCGTCTTCAACTGAATAGGCAACCTTTTCGACAGACACGTGATAGGAATCTCTCTCTCTCTCTCTCTCTCTCTCTCTCTCTCTCTCTCTCTCTCTCTCTCTCTCTCGTGAAAGCAAATAAATATTTTATTTATCACAAGCCAAAATTACTGTTAAGGTTTTTAGATTATCTATTAATGAGTTCTCTTCACTTTACACACGTGTGTGTGTATGTGTGCGTGTACGTATGTGTAGTTATCCATATACTGCAGTTCATATGCATTTAAATATGGCTGCCAAAGGACTGAAAGCAAGGTTCCCATGATATTTGAAATTCCTTTTTATATATTTTGTACCCTGCTTGCACCTACCTCTCTCTCTCTCTCTCTCTCTCTGGCAAATCATGGCTCCCAGTCACCTCTCTCTCTCTCTCTCTCTCTCTCTCTCTCTCTCTCTCTCTCTCTCTCTCTCTCTCTCTCTCTTCCCCTGGGATTCCTCTCACTCCTCTTTTTTTTCTTCCCTTTCTGCTTTCAGTCGCCCTAAAGCAGGACATCATGAGTCTTTCCTAGCAAGCACGATAGCTGAGCCCCATAAGGCGAGGTGTTCCCTCGCTATCTCTCTCACTCTCTCTCTCTCTCTCTCTCTCTCTCTCTCTCTCTCTCCTTTACCCACCTCATGTGGCCTCCCCCAAACCCCATATCCACGCCCCTCACCACCCCCAATCTCTCTCTCTCTCTCTCTCTCTCTCTCTCTCTCTCTCTCTCTCTCTCTCTCTCTCTCTCTCTCGTTCATGAATGGAGGAAAGCATTATTTTGCTTTAGTTTGTCAGCGAGAAAGCATAGAATCCATGAGATGAAGGGGATGGTGTTGCTTTAAGTTCGGGGGGTGACTGCCCCCCCGCATAGGAATTTTCATGACTTTTGACCTCATTATTCGAGGACAGTTTTGGCACAGTTTCGCGTTTCTGTGTCTCTGCGTCTGTTTCAGTTTCGGAAACTTTCGCTTCGGTACAGGATCTTTATGTTTTATTTACTTTGACAGTGCGCACATACATACTACATACATACGTACATACACACATACACAAGCAGGCACTCACAATAAAATTCAGAACTTACTCAATATTGGCAGTGATGCTTCAGACTCATTATTATTATTATTATTATTATTATTATTATTATTATTATTATTATTATTGTAGCACCAACACCATAGCCATCACCATTGTGATCATTATAGTACTATCATCCCGTTTTACGCCGAATCCGGCATCCATTACTGCTAACTTGAAAACTGCATTATTTGAGCACCACCCTGTTTTTCCGTTAGTGACTGCACGGAAGCCTAATGTTTACAAACTTGGTAAAATTGTGAAAATGGAATGAATAACGATTTTGCGTTACATAGGATTTTATTACAAAGAGAAAGTATCATTGCCGAAGAGATCTCCAAAACTGCAAGATAAACAAAAGAAGGTAGACATTTCGTACCTAGTTTTCGTTGAGATTCGAACGCTCCATGACGTCACGGGGGAGGGAGCATGGGAGATAGGCTATTTTTCTTCTTCGTCCTCGACTTCTCTCTCTCTCTCTCTCTCTCTCTCTCTCTCTCTCTCTCTCTCTCTCAGCAGCCGGTGTTTGATTAGATAAAACAAGAAAAAAAAGACAGACATTTTTGTTTTAAAAAAGGAGGTTAATGGTATATATATACATACATTATATATATATATATATATATATATATATATATATATATATATATATATATATATATATATATATATATATATATATATATATATATTTATATATATATATATATATATATATATATTTATATATATATATATATATATATATATATATATATATATATACTCAGTATATATATTAGCAAGTCTCACAACCCACTAGCTATTAGTCTACTAGCTGTAAAAAATATACCAGCAACCCATGTGGTTTAGAAAGGGCGTAGGGCTAGCAGCCGCATACCTAATGACTTGCATATATATACACTTTAGGCTATACCCCTTTTCCTCATTTGGAGAGGATTGTGCCAGAAATATACAAAGCCTTACGGTCTCCAAGAAGTCATTTGGTATGCGGCTGCTAGCCCTACGCTCTTTCTATACGACGTAGGTTGCTGGTACTTATTTCACGGCTGGTGGACTAATTAGCTAGTGGGTTGTGAGACTTGTTAGGTCTTAGGAATGTTTATATGCTTTTATGGTTCGGCGTCAGTGGCCCTGGTAATCGTGACGACAGATATCGTTTTGTCAGTTAGTTATGCTTTTATGAAAAGGAACAAAAAATGAGAAAATAAGGTCAAGCGTTTCCTTCGTGACTTATATGTAAGGTTACAAAAGTACTCGTACATGATTTTCCCTTTAACTATCATGATTTCTGACTCTCCCGCAACATTACACCAGGTTTTAATAAGAATGTCTCCCTTTTTGCTTTTCATTAAAATTAATCTCTCTCTCTCTCTCTCTCTCTCTCTCTGGCCTGCAGTAGGTCAAAATAAGAATTATTCTCTGTCTCGTATTGAGCCTCGATAGGAAATACTGTATCTGTCTTGTATTAGGTCTTAATAAGAATTACTTTCTTCCTTTTATGTATCTTGCACCAGGTCTTGATAAAAAAAATTAATCTACGTGTTTCCATTTTCCAGAATAGAGACTCCATCCACGCTTTTATTACTCCGTTTTTTATCATCATTATCATCGCCTCTATTGTTCTCATAGTTCCTACCCGCCCAAGTAGGTTTGGATCTTTTAAATGCGCTGATGGCCACTGGAGCCCAGACGACACTGTCGCTTCAAGCTGTTTATCATATAAATAGGAAATCGCGCTCTTTTCTCTCTCTCTCTCTCTCTCAAGATTTATTACGCCTTTTAACCCTCCCTACCTCTGCCTTCCAGCCAGCAACCGTTCCCCGCCTGTTTCCTCCTCGAATCACCCTATCGGCTATTAGGCGTCTATAAACCGAATCAAATTGAGGGAACGAGACAGATAAACGGCAGGAATTGAAAGAGCCTCGGGCGGGAAAACAGGTACCGGTATGGGACCTTTCCCCATTCCTCCACTGAAAAGTCGATTACGTGTTCTGGAGCGGTTTAGACGCAGATAGACCGATATAGATGATGGATAAAACTGCCATGAGTATATTTAAGAATGCCGATCAAACTATATAACTCTGGAATAACAGATAACTTGAATGTCACGTGACACGTCAGAGAGAATTTTAGTTGGTAGTATTGAGTCCATAAGTCCATACTAGCCCTTTGTATACCTATTAATACCTCACCAACTTAGAAGCGGCCGAAGGGAAAGTCCTTTGATGGCATAAGCCACCTAGATAAAGAGTGTTTGGTGTTACTTTGTCTTGTTATCTGCGCGTCACCTACTCCGAGGTGCTAGTGCTAAACATGGCGGAAGCTTCTTGGGACGCCATGTTTAGTATTAGCCTCGTAGGATCAAAGTATTATATACTGTACATCCATTTCTATATTGTGTGGTCCACAAATTATTTTATATTAATAAACGGCATCTTCGTGCGGCCGTCTACATTTCCCATAGTACTAGCACCTCGCAGTAGGTGACGCGTAGATAACAAGCCCCAAAGTAGCACCGAGTATTTTAATACTGGTGTACTGAACTAGATTTATGCAAGAGAGAGAGAGAGAGAGGACAGGGGGACAGGTCTGCACCATTAGAGAGAAAAAACGGAAACATACCGACGCACAAAGGGATTACCGCCAATTGATATAAGAATCGATACAGATCTCTCCTATGTGCGGGATATTGAGAAGGGAGGGGTCGGGGTCGTGGTGGGGGATTTAAATAGTCTCACAGAGGGAAGGTAGGGGTCTAGTGCTACCTGTTTTTGATCCCAATTGTTGCATTCAAACGTTCCTCAATGGGGAGGGAGTGATGGAACTGGAAACTCCATAATATCAACATAATATCAATATTTATATGCGTTTGAGCGTGAATAGGATGCATTTACGCGTCCTTTTTATCTTTTGTGGAGGGAAATACTTGCTCTCCTGGCAGGGTGAGCTTTGCCTGGTTGTGAGAGTCGGGTGGAGGATTCATGACTACGTTGCTGGTGAAGACAGATATATTATTTATCATAATTTTGCTGATTTTTTGTTTATAAGATTTACGCTGTAAGTTATTTTCCTTTTGATAAGGCGTGTTCAAAAATATCTTCTGTTACATCAGATTTAAGGCGCCAGCGCTGTTTTTCACATGAAGAGTGACAATTACCTGTATGCTGGTTTGTCATTACAACGAAGGCAGTGCAACATACTTGCATACAGAATTATATGAATTGAAGATTTATCTTATTATTATTTCGGGTTGAGCAAACAAGCAAATTCATGTATAACTGATTTGGGAGTATCTGGCTATGGAGTATTGTTAACTATTCTAGGACTAGGATCGAGCTATAATCATTTGAGTTTGGCGTCCAAGATAAATTTATTTTTTTTTTTTTTGTAAAACAGATATAATTATTCTACCTTTCTTGATTTTATTGTTTATGAATAACTTACGCCTAAAGGGAATTACATTATAAGTGCACCGGCTAGGATGCAAACTTAGGCCTGTTCGGTTTATGCAGGTTAAAGGGGGACTCAATCATTCGGCCGTCAAGATAGACATAACTTGGTTTCGACTATGCTATACATATTCCCGTCGAGTCCATATTCGATTCCTGGCCGGGTCAGATGTATTTATTATATGAAAGAAGGTAAAAAGAGGGAATGTAAACGGTCGGGCGAGGAAATGTAAGTAAAGTACTCAAGATGAGAGTGAGAGGGAAAACTAAAAGAGAGTTGAGAAGGTAAACAGGAACTCTGGGGAGACTAGAGAAGTTGCCATACAGAATAAAAGATGGAAGTGGTGAAATAATATCTGAAATAAATGTAGTTCTGGTTCGATGGAGTGATTATTAAAAAAAAAAATGTAACACGTAGAATAAAACTGAGGCAGAGCTGAACACTGAAAGATTGTGAAATATTAGTGTAAGTTTAAGAATGCTTATGAAAAATTGTTGAAAACGAAAGGAGAACAGCTGAAATGTTAAAGAATGGAAAGACACTGGGAGTTGGCGGGATTACAAAGATGTTGCACAATGGTAAGGAAAATGTGAATGAATGGCTGACCAAGGGTTGCAAGGTATATCAGTGTGAAGGAAAATTTCCAGGGGAATTGGTGAGAAGAATAATGATTATATTGTTCAAGAGTGAAGATACTAAGAATTATGGGACATAATATTAATTAGTATACCTGGTGTACGAGTATATTAGGAACTTGATTGAGAAATTAAGACAAATTGATAGATGATTACTTAGCAATCTCTCTTTTATGGAAGTGAAGTGTGTATGTTGAATGCAAATACGTAAGAAGTGGAAGTTGTTGAGGAGAGCTGTTTGTTTAGTATATTGGCATGAGGAGAATTGGTATGTTAATAAATATAAAGATAATATATAAATGGTAAAAAAATTAGCATACATGAAAGTGTGTTCAGAATATTTTGAGATGGCTCGGCCATGTTAGGGGATTCTTGATGCACTAATTATGAACTTTCGGTGCAGGCGTATACAACATGAAAAGATATGCATTGTATATTACAAGCATAAGAAAATGGAAAGAAAGTGGTTAGAAAACGTTCGTTGCTTGGAAGTACACCAAGGACCAAGTAATGTTTATAAAGAAAACGGCGATATTGAAGGGGGGACTAGTGAAACCGTTGGTGGTATCGAAATTATAACATGAAAAATATAATGACATTTTTGTTATTTTTCTTTTTCTTTTCATTTTTATTTAATTGAACTTTATTTGCATTGTAACGTCTTCTTGTTATTTGGAGAATGATAAAGGGGCGTAGTTAGTTTTCACACTGTTCTAAAATGATCTCTCTCTCTCTCTCTCTCTCTCTCTCTCTCTCTCTCTCTCTCTCTCTCTCTCTCTCTCAAGATAGATAGATAGATAGATAATAGAGATAGGTATATATATATATATATATATATATATATAGATATATATATATATATATATATATATATATATATATATATATATATATGCGTGTGTTTTGTGTGTGTGTTAAAGATAGGTATACCACTTACAAAAAATCATTGTCGTTAACCTGAAAACAAAAATTATGAAAACAAACTAAGACTTACTAGGAGCTAAGGATCATCGCTGTATTGGTGGATAAGAAAGCGCGAATACAGTTAGGCCGTAGATGTAGATATTCATTTATTGTTTTGCGAAGAAGCCAAGCTTTGTGAATAAGTGTAACCTCCATTCTGAATATTGTACTATCAAATTTCCAAGGTCAGTAGTAATATTGCTGATGAAGACTAAAAAAGAATATACATTCTTGGAAACTACTTGTACACCGCCAGAAGTGCTAGGCCTAGCCTGAGTGAGGTTTATGAAGTCTTGATTGCAGATGTAGAGCATTGTGGTTACGTACGTGAATAGCAACACTAGAATCAACAGGAACACGGTTATTTTGGGTGTAACTAATCAGATTTAAATGGATACCCTAAAAATCTCATTGGAAGCAAATTCTTAGATTCAAGGAACCTATATGAGAGCGTCAGTGTTTCTTGTATTTAGGAATAGAGCATTTTCAATCTAAATCTAAGGGTATCTCATTGCAAGCATTATCCTGGTAAAATAATACTGCTTATTGCAGTCTGATAATGGTCAAGCATAAACTAATAAGAGATATACTCATCTAATAAATACTGCACACGCTGTCTTACGTTATTCTATATATATATATATATATATATATATATATATATATATATATATATATATATATATATATATATATATATATACATATACATATACATATACATACATACATACATATATATAGTCCAACTAATTAGTCTTGCAGTTAATGAACACGGTTGTCGGCAAGAATACATCGCAAATGGCACAAAAATAGATTTTGTAATGTTTTTCAAAATGAACAGCAAACAATAGTAACTTTACAACAGTGCCTGAGGGGCAACCGAGTCCGTACAAACTATCCAAGAGAGAGAGAGAGAGAGAGAGAGAGAGAGAGAGAGAGAGAGAGAGAGAGGAAAGAAAGAGAGAGAGATGGGTGAGGGTGAGGGAGGGGAATCTGCAAACATAACGAAAAAAATGCCGGCAAAAACCAGTGTTGGAATTGTCAATATAAAAACTGGTTCCCGTGAACAAAAACGCTTCTATGAAATAGACTTTCAAAACGAGATCGAGGAAATTTCTTTTTGACGAGACCTAAAAGCAATCAGTGCAAAAGCAATGGAAAAAAAATTAGACCCAAGCAAGCAAGGTGTGATGGATATTCATCCAACAAGTAGATAAAATCGTGCATGAAAGAAAAAATCGGCAATATCCAATTTGCAACCAGACTGTGCATGGTCCGTCCCTTTGCATGTTGTGTGCTACTTACTCTATGAAAAAAAAGTTTCTGCAATAATTTTTCCTCTGTGCTTGCAAACTCCTAGGCCCAGTGGAGACTGTGGAAGACAGGCTTCCATAAGAGTGGTGTGCTGCGCTCGCTAACCCTGTGTGATTGTGTGTATGTGTGTGTGTGTGTGTGTATCGCTTTTGCATGTACATTCTGGAGTGTGCCTGGATGCAAGCGAGAGTCGTGTGCGCTTATGTGTGCTCGCGCGCGTGTGTGTATGTGAGTGTTTATGTCTGTGGCAGCCGTGTACGCGCGCCTGTGTGTGTGTGTATGTGACCTCAGTGGCTGGAATGTGCTTTTGCTCGTATCTTATGATAGAGATGTTGGCTGATGTTTTTTGCAGATTCATTTGATGTGATTTGCATGCATGGATGGACGTTACATGATGTTATGATCGTATTTTTTTTTTTTTTCATCTTTTGTCAAACGCATAGGAGAAGATTTCTTTCATTTATTTCGTTGAGCGCTGGAGATACAGAGAATGCTTTTGAGCGTTTCAGTATTTTTTTTTTTTCACTTGTTCCCCCCTTCTCTCTCTCTCTCTCTCTCTCTCTCTCTCTCTCTCTCTCTCTCTCCTGAAAGCTTTTGAAAGAGGCGGTAAGGTCACTCTGCTTTTAATTGCTCGAAACTGGTATGTAGCAAGGATTTTAAATGCCTGTTCGGTCTGTAGCCTCACATATTTTAAACCCATCTTAAATCAAACTCTCTCTCTCTCTCTCTCTCTCTCTCTCTCTCTCTCTCTCTCTCTCTCTCTCTCTCTCTCTTGAGCAAGCCACTGCAACAGCAGCACCAACAGGCACCAATTGCGACACACGCGAACTAAATCTGATCTGTTCCAACGTTGACAGAACCGTTTTGAGTTTGACCTTCACCTACAAGCACGAACAAACGCAGTTGGAGGGTGTAGGTGTAGATACAGATACTGTCTGGTCTTTTACATGCATGTGTAGCTTCCATGCTTACACATATATACATACAGTACTCTATGGGTAGAATGTTTCTTTTTAATACATTACGAATGTAGACTGGCAACACTGTTCGCATCTGCGTATATGAATGATTTTTAGTTCCTGCCAACTTATATACATCCATTCATTCAGCCGTAGAACACAATTCTTACACATACCTGTATGTAGACGCACTTACATTTTTGCCACCTTATCATACATCTTCATATAACTGAGATGTAAAACGAAAACATACAAACAAACATTATAATCATGATTCGTGTGTCAGTCAAACGTAACTGGGATCAGGCCACTAGACTGTTTTAGTTAGTGCCACTTTTTCATATATATTATTGACGACAAAAAGAGTCTCGTCGTTCATACGCAAGAATATTTAAAGCTAGATAAAAGGAAAAACTGTAGCATTTTGAAAATGAATAAAAGCCTGCAGAACTTTTAGGAATCATTTGGATGGGGATAGGCCTACAATTACGTCGTGGTTGCATTAGCTATGAAGGCAGCAAATATAAAAACGAGGTTTGATATAATTACCAGCGGGATATTCTACCCATTGCTCTCTCTCTCTCTCTCTCTCTCTCTCTCTCTCTCTCTCTCTCTCTCTCTCTTTCATTCCTTTCACTAACTGTTAAAAATGATGGCCGAAGCCACATAGTGAGGACGTCACAAGGCACTCCCCCACCCTAGGAGGGGTGGACCCAATCTTCAGGTAGATTTCTCTATATAACTAACTTGGCACGTATGATTTTGCCTTCTCGAAGTCGCAAAGAATTGAATAAACGTAACATAATTATGTATGAAAGAAAATATATTCAAGACGAATAATGTTATAAGAACGGTTTTCTCGCCATAGTCCTTTGCAAAATCGAATTTGCACTTTGCATGCAAAAAAAAAAAAAAAAATCTACTTGCTCCACGTCTATGATATTCCGGTTCTACTGGCTACAGCGGTGACCGGTTGCCAGAGTGGTATTAGGATTAGAGATATGCTTGTGAAATGTTCGGACTCATTGACTTGGCTAGGTACTGCCGTTTCTTATTCATGCCCTGAGCAAAATGTTTTCGATGTGAAGCGGGAACATGAATGAAAATGAAAGAAAATTGATAGATGCAGTTGGGATGAATTGTATACATAGTATGTGGGTAATAAGATTGAAAAATGTTGTCATTGTGGTAAAAAGACTATGTATATCGTTGGTGAAAAGATGAAGCAGAATGTGCTGAGATGGTTTGGTCACGTAGAAAGAATGGAGGACGATAGGTTGGCGAAAATGGTGTGTAATTTTGAAGACTTGTGGTCAACAGGGAAAGGGAGGTAGCTAATTACCCATGAAAAAAAAAAAGAATAAGTGGACAGATAAATGAGTGTAGAATTAGGTAAAAGAACATCTGGTACTGTACCTCTCTTTGGCATAGTGATTTAATTAGGCAACCCGTAGATGGTCTGAACGGGTGGAGAAAATACCTGAAAAGAGAAATTTGGTGCGGCATTCAGCCACTGTCATTGGCATAAGACCGATCAGGGTGCAGGATTAGTTTCCTGTGGCCTTTTGAGGGACATTTGCTTAATGAAGTGTTCATGAGAATCGTGTTTGTATAGAATTGACTGCGTACTAATATATAATATATATATATATATATATATATATATATATATATATATATATATATATATATATATATATATATATATGATGGACCTAATCAACACATGAGCACGTGTTTCACAAAAATAAATTTCTGATTCGCATCGGGATCAAGCCCAGGTCTGTTGAAAGCCCTTTCATTTGAGAGACCTGGGCTCAATCCTGGCATGAGTTGGAAAAATACATATATATATATATATATATATATATATATATATATATATATATATATATATATATATATATATATGTGTGTGTGTGTGTGTGTGTGTGTGTGTGTGTGTTTTAAGTGACCTGCCATCCAAGTAAAATTTTTTTTCCTGATACACTCCTTGCTACAAAACGTCAATTAATTCTGTAGAACTATTAGGCTATGTGCAAGATTTTGCTTACCTCAAAAGTAATATGCGTTACACATCAATTATTTATTATATTTTATTTATATATATATATATATATATATATATATATATATATATATATATATATATATATGTATACATACATACTGTATATAGCTGATTAACGTACGCACACTTGTAAGAGTTCAAATCCCCGAATATTTGTGAAGACAGGTTAGAGAGCAATTATAAGAGTATTTAATTAGAGGAGATTATGATACCAGTAGTAAACAATAACACCTATTAAGTAAACTGCAGGCAGCTGTGGTGAACATACACACACACACACACACCTGTTGCATGTACTATCCGTAATTTGTACTCTTACAATCTGATTATGAGGACACACAAACATGCGTAATATAAATTCTTTTAACTTTGTTGTAAAAGGTAATTATCGGTAATTTTAGGGGATAATTGGAGAAGGAGGAATTATCATTTGCTGATCTTTATATAAAGAGTAACGACAAGGGCACGAATACATACAAGAACGCATTTAAGAATTTGGCATTATATGTTTACTTGAATTCATGTATACAAAAAACTTGATGAGCAATATTTTATATATTTTCTTTTTGTGTGCATTTGCATGAAAATACATGAAAAATATGACACACACACCCATACATATATATATATATATATATATATATATATATATATATATATATATATATATATATATATATATATATATATTTATATATATATATGTGTGTGTGTGTGTGTGTGTGTGTAACTGTAACAGTCACAATGCCATCTTAACTTTCTCGAATTCTTCGCGCTTTTTTGGATACGCTTGTCACTACAAAGCCTTAAGATCCAAGTGCAAGAAATATGAAGAAATTCTGATGTGGCTATTACAATTACATATGTTATGTGGTAAAAAGTGACCAGTAGATTCTACATGTATATATATATATATATATATATATATATATATATATATATATATATATATATATATATATATATATATATACTGTAGCTCCTGGATCACGTTTACTATGTATGTGGTTCACTCCCGGCCAACCAAACTGCAAAAAGATCCCATTCTCTTCTTTGTTCCAGAAAGTAAGGTCTAGCAAACTTATCTTCATATATATATATATATATATATATATATATATATATATATATATATATATATATATATATATATATATATATATGTGTGTGTGTGTGTGTG
Organism: Macrobrachium rosenbergii; assembly: GCF_040412425.1. Lineage (NCBI taxonomy): Eukaryota > Metazoa > Arthropoda > Malacostraca > Decapoda > Palaemonidae > Macrobrachium > Macrobrachium rosenbergii. Next base: position 63,244,698 of record NC_089788.1, on the reverse strand, counting down.
TGTGTGTAAGATAAACATCACATTTTTTCCCATTCGAATTCATAGTTGTATTAACGGAGTGAACGTCCAAAAGTAATAAGTGGTAAGGATGTTGAGAAATCCCCTTCTCTGTGGCATAATTGATTCGTGGATATACACACGACCAAGATTCTTTTCCTTGTTACCATCCTTACAGGCTATTTTTTTTCTTATTGGCATGATGATTCAATAACTTTTACCGTACAGTAATTATATTCATTTATTCGAAATTAAGTTGTAATTAGAAAGGTTTAAATGAAACCCCATTTTAGCAAATGAGTAGTTTGAGTTCATAGGTCTAGCCTAAGCTACCAAGCTACAGTTTCTTGATGTCACCAATCTGTGAGACATATGGTTCGTTGAAAGCATACAGTAAGCTAAGATTTGATACACATCTTAAATTGGCCAACCTTAAAATTTTCCCGGTCTGTGGGTGTGCTTGATATATATATTTAGCCTGTCCCTTAAGGGTTAAAAAAGAGACTTCTTGACGCAACCAGTAATACCTAAAGACCCACTGACTACTAAGCCTCTTTAATGACGGACAAGATCGTCTTTATTTATATGTGGCATTTATAAGATTAATAACGCGATTTAAAACGGAATTCTCCATTGTACTTAAGCACCACAATATTATGGTAAAAATATAAGAAGACATTGCCCTATCTACTGCTAACAAGACATTAAACTGACAAGCAGAAAATTATGGATAAAGAAATTCCAGTATGCTTTGCCTCCCTGTGAAATATTATTCTGTTTTCAGTTCCTCATTGGACGGGTTGATACCGTTCTCGGATAGCACTCTGCTAGGCCCGCGTTCGATTCTCCGACTGGCCAATGAAGAATTAGAGAAAATTATTTCTGGTGATAGAAATTCATTTCTCGCCATAATGTGGTTCGGATTCCACAATAAGCTGTAGGTCCCGTTGCTAGATAACCAATTGGTTCTTAGCCACGTAAAATAAAAATAATCCTTCGGGCCAGCCCTAGGAGAGCTGTTAGTCAGCTCAGAGGTCTGGCTAAACTAAGGTATACTTTTTCTCCCGAAGGATAAGAAGCTACACAGCTTATCATCATAAAGATAGGGAACAATCATAGGACACACTAAGCGCTTATTTAATCATCGCAGTTTCTGTTTTTTCAAGATGGCTGCAGGCCCTGGTGGAATAATACCGAACTACGTATTACTAGTATACAGAGATTAACAAGTCCAGATATTATTGACCCTCTATTCATGGTATTGCCATCTACCTAAAACCTACATTGATGAGTGACTGAACAGATGGAATGAAACAGACTATATGGTAATGTTTTTTCACACTGAATTGACGGATGCCAGCATCATACTTCCAAGGTTGCTGTCCCCATGTCCTTTTCAAGCACCTCGGTACGACCACCCTCTTAAGTCGACTGACAACCATGTATTTATTATTCTCTTCCAACGTCGACAGAGGCACCATTGGTGTTTGAGGAAACGATTGATCAAAGTCCTTTTGCCTGAGGCTAGAAATGAGAGCTTACCTGGCACAGGGGACACGACGGCCTGGGATTCATATTTGGTGGAACGAAACCGCCTTAGCTTTTATCAGTGAATCTATTCGCTTTTTAAGTTCCATTTTTTAAACTAATTTTGTTATGTCAATATCAAAATTAAAAAGATAATTCGAACTTCTTGAATATCATTTCAGAAATTCGCTATTAATTTTCAGTTTTAGCTGATTTAAACAAAAATTTTGTGTACGGAAAAATCAATCAAATAAACGTGTCTGGTTATCGTAGAATGCGTGTAATTGTACGGCGTGGAATTACTGGATTAAGTATTATGTTTGAGGTGCTTATCTCTAGTAAGTAAGCGCTAATATCAACCTTCCAGGTATAATTGCCAGAGCTGAAAGGATGAAAATGATAATAGTAATTGCAATAATGATTATTATCAATATTAATTTATAATTATTATTACCTGTTTTCCCTTAGGAAAAATGTAATCATTTTATACCGACCAGCATATAAATAATCAAATTTATTTAAATAATTTTCTTTATCTGTACCCTCAGAAAACCAGCATGTAAGATAATCATTATGTCCCAGGGTTGGTTTCATCCTTGGAGGGATATTTTAAGACTGACATGAGAATTCAGTTTCTTTAATGTTATTTTACTTTTAGCACTTTGTTTAATTATCTGCCTTCTCAGAAACATTATATATATATATATATATATAAGATATATATAATATATAGGATATAATTAGAAATAATATATATATGTCTATATTATATGTCCTAATCAACAAATAGATTTAGGGTTGTTTTTATAAAAATTGCAAGAGCGGCCTTGGTTTTTTTGAGAGACATTGGCGATCCCTGATGTGAGTCAGAAATTTAATTATATATAGGTGTAATTTTTTTAATCGTCTATGAGAATCTCGTTTGTTTAGAATTGGTTTTTAGTGTTCTTCAGAATTACTACAGCGTCCTTCGGCCCTAGCTGCAACACCTTTCATTCCTTTAACCTCCGTTCTATTCTCTTTCTTCCATCTTACTTTTAACAGTTGATGCGAATTTCAAATATATATGACATCTTAGGTCCCAGCGCTTGTATTTGGCCTGAATTCCATCTTCTGTTCTGTGGGTTAATGTTAAGATTTTGCATACTTATAAACAATATGGGTTATGCATCAATTACTAAAATTTGGATATATATATATATATATATATATATATATATATATATATATATATATATAGAGAGAGAGAGAGAGAGAGAGAGAGAGAGAGAGAGAGAGAGAGAGAGAGAGAGAACTGAATAACGTACGCACACTTGTAAAAGTTCAAATCCCCGAGTATTTGTGAGGACAGGTTATACGGAGCAATTACAAGAGTATTAAATTAGAGGAAATAATGATACCAGTAGTAAGCAATGACACCTGTTAGGTAAACTGAAGGCAGATGTAAGTGAACACGCACACACTTACACGCACGCACGCCTGTTGCATGCACTGTCCGTAATTTGTACCCTTAAAATATAAATATGAGGCCACGCAAACGTGGGTAAGTATAATTTCATTTAACTCAGTTGTAAAACGTTATTATCGGCCATTTTGGGCGATAATTTGGGAAGAAGGAATTATCATAAACCGCAGGTTTTGCTGTTCTTTATATAAAGATTAATGACAATGGAGTGAATACATACATATATACACAAATGTATGTAAGAACTAATCGTGTAAATGTACTTTGTATATAAGTAATGTAAACAACAAAAATTCTCCATGATGATACAGAAGAAGAATATTTCATATATTACTTTCATTTTGCATATTTTTTTAATAGATAGTATGAGTATGAAAAGAGATGGGACTTTTACAATTTGCTTGACCGGTGAGCGGTTGTCCGGGGAGTGAACCATGTTAGTGCTTTTTATATATATATATATATATATATATATATATATATATATATATATATATATATATATATATATATATAGTGTGTGTGTGTGTGTCCACCTAATGTGTGTGTGTGTGTGTTCTATAAAATGTGCATTTCATTTGAGGATGGTTTTGCTGAGTCAGAAATTTAACCGTATTTTCTTGCATTTTTTTAAGATGAGTAAAAAATGGGATCTTTTGAACAGTTTGCTTGACTGGTGAACAGTAGTTCTAATTCTCTTTCTTCCATCTTAGTTTCCACCCTTTCCTAACAGGAGTGCGAACCATGGACCTCAGTAAACATCTTAGGTCAGAGCTTGTATTTGGCCTGAATTCCATCTTCTGTTCTGTGGGTTATGTTAAGATTTTATGCTTATGCATCAATTATATTTACATATATATATATATATATATATATATATATATATATATATGATATAATATACATCTGTTTGAGTATTTTAGGTTATACGGAGCAATTACAAGAGTATAAATTAGAGGAAATAATGATACCAGCAGTAAGCAATGACACCTGTTAGGATGAAGGCAGATCTGAACAGTGCAGATGTTTATTCCGTAAACCCTTAGAATATAAATATGAGGCCACAAACTTGTCCTACGAAAGCGATAATTTGGGAAGAGGGAATTATCATAAACCGCAGGTTTTTTGAATAATATCTCCATTAGAATAACCATCCAAAAAGTCCATGATGAACAGAAGAAGAATATTTCATATACTATTTTCACTTTTGCATATTTTTTTAGTAGAGTATGAGTATGAAAAGGAGACACGCCTTTTGCTGAAATATATATATATATATATATATATATATATATATATATATATATATATATATATATATATATATATATATATATATATATATATATATATATATATATATATATATATATATATATAGTATATATATTGTTCGAGGATAGCTGCATACACCTTATTTTCTTAATGAACAGTCCGGGAGTGAACCATGGACCTAGTAAAGAACAATTGTGTATGTATATGCATGCATGTATATATACATATAAGTTATATATATATATATATATATATATATATGTTTATATATATATGTATACACATATATATAAATAGGGACCACATTCAAACTGATGGTATCTAGTGGAGATGTTTATTCAAAAGCCACAAGCCACAAGCTTGTCCTAGAAAGCTTGTGGTTTTTTTGAATGTAGATACCACACACTAACACACAATTGTGTATGTGATAAAGTTAATATATACACACACACCACACAAGGTAAAGCGGGGGGACTGGCATCTTGTACATAAAACAATTTATTGGCCGACGTTTGGCGACGTACTTTCCAGTCGCATTTTCAAGGCTGAAACAATTTTAGACGCTATAATAGTTTAACTTTACATTTAAAAACACTCATATGAATTATATGGGAAACACTAAAACACAGAAATCTATAGAAAGTATGAGATAAAAGACAAATAAGAAAACAGATTCAACATAAAATGTTCAGGGTTGGACAGGCTACCACCAGTTCTAAAAGAAGTCCTCTCCGAGGGCTGTGCTTCACTGCGAACCCTCAGCAGCCTCCTCTTGTATCCAACATAGACTCCACGGTCACATCCTGGGCACGCATACTTGTACACAACATTCGAAGACAAAAGGGGCTGGACGGTCCTTAAAGTGACACCTTGACCCGAGCGTTAGTGAGTTTTTTGGAATAAATTTAAGGTCACTTTCTGAAGTAATTGTAGACATTTCCTCTTAAATGTACTATCATGTAGAAAAGGAAAAGTAGTATACATTTTCATTTTTGGTGCAGTAAAGATCGTAGGTGGTTTATTTATTTTTTCATTCAGCGTTTTCCTTAGAGTCCTTGAAAACAGCCTTGATGGAAATCAATTGTCTTTGAAATATTTCGTTAGGAACAAAATTTCTTGGTGGAAAGTAAACCAGTTTTAGAACTGGTAGTTGGCCGTCCAACCCTGAACATTCCTACATAAGGAATCACTTCAAAATATGTAAAACCTACATAGAATATAAAGACTTCAAAGTTGGTTGTTGGAAGAGTTAACGATGCAATTGACCTGAACATTTTAGAATCTCTGTTAATAAAAAAAAGACAATGCCAACTCTAAATACCCATCTGTCATCTACGCAGTTGTTTGTAGCCTATTAGTAATTTAATGTTTTACAGACATGTAGTCATTGTTTTTTAAAATCTTTTCTTTCAGTCTCCTCACTTCCACTGCTCGGGTGGGTTCTTGTGTGTAATTTTTGTTTGTTGAATCTGTTATGTCGTTTATCTCATATTGATTTTCTGTTTTAGAGTTTTCCATATAATTTATATGAATCTTTTTTAATGTAAAGTTAAACCTTTATAGTGTCTAAGAATGTTTCAGCCTTGAAAATGCGACGGGAAAGTAAGTCGCGAAGCGTCGGCCAATAAACTGTATTATGTACAAGATGCCTGTCCCATCGCTTCACGTTGCGTGCTGAAGAGCAATGGCTCCTTATGTTATATAATATAATTCCCTATCTATCCATTTATATATATATATATATATATATATATATATATATATATATATATATATATATATATATATATATATTATATATATATATATATTTTTTTATATGACGTCACTCCTTCTCACAACTATAATTCGAATGGGGAAAAATACGATGTTTGCACACGACACATATACACATGTGTGTGTGTGCGGGAATGTATATATAACACACATACACACACACACACACACACACACATATATATATATATATATATATATATATATATATATATATATATATATATATATATATATTCCATTCGAATTCATAGTTGTAATAACGGAGTGAACGTCCAAAACTAAAAAGTGGCAAGGATGTTGAGAAATCCCCTTCTCTTCGGCATAAATCATGCGTGGATGTATCCACGGCCGTATTAACTCCATGTTGCGTTTACTTTATTCGTTATGCAAAAGAGAAAGGAGATGGGTGGAGATCTTAATTGATGCTTATGGTTACACGATAGGAAAGGGGAATTGAGAGACGTCATCAACCAATATCTTCTATTTTCAGTGGCAGGCATTTGACAACACCAGTAATAATAATGATAACAATAATAACTAACTTCTTTAAACAGAATGGCCGTCTGGATGCCGTTGAGCCTGTATTTCAGTTTCTCAGTCCCTCGAATGAGTCTCTTTGTAACGGCAGGTAAATTATAGAACAGGGTCTCTTTGAAATAATAATAATAATAATAATAATAATAATAATAATAATAATAATAATAATAATAATAATAATATTAAAGGTGTGTGCTCAAGTCTCTACGCACCTCATGAATATAAGGACCGGTAGAATCAAATGGACAGATCAGTAATATTATTTTTCGGTTAACATGATTTTCCTAAGTACATTTCGTCGGTGTGGGCCCTCACAGTTGCAGATTCGTCAGCTTTTTTTTTTTTTATCTGCTAGTTGTGCGCATGCATATGTATATATGCATACGTTATGTATACCATTCAAGCTTGTTACGTGATCGGATTTGCTTTTTTCGGTTTGTTCACTATTTTGGGAGTAATAAAATATGATTTATTTTCCAACAGATTTCCTTGTTAAACTGTCAGGAACGCTTTTTAACAGGTATTTTTCATTACCGCTTAACCGTTTAAAATTCTGGGGTTCTTTCAACTCTCTTGTTATGGGAAGAAGCATACTTTTGCAATGGCTATTTGCAATTTTTTTTTTTTTTTTTGGCAAAGCGGAAGAAGATAAAACTCAGCTTTGTGATGGTTCTCAGTTATTTAGAGAATTTTTTTTTTTGGGGGGAGGAGTAGTTTAAGTATTAAATGCTATAGTAGTTGTTGAGAAGGATTTTATATTAGTAAAAATTATCAGTGGCTCCTGTGAAATTCAACTTTCCATATGTAGAGTACAATTAGAATGTCATAATTAAGGGTAGATTTCCAAGATGATTTTATCAGAGTTTAAGAAATTATTGTCACCGGAAATATCAGTTTCCTTATGGATTTTTTTTTTTCTGTATGATAAAGGATATTATTGCTAGTGTAGTAATAGTTGTACTATTCTGTGTGAGCTGTTTTATAAGACGACAGTTTGTTTGAGTTTACGTTTTCTTCGCATAAGATTTTTGAAAGTGCAGTTGTATATACAGAAGGATGATGGCTCTCTAGAAAGATAAGACTCTCACCTGTAAAAAAAAAAAAAAGAATGAAAGAAATGATCAGGACCCTAAAAGCAAAACCATTTCAGCCAAATGCACAAGAAAATCTTGATGATGATGATGCCGGTGACGACATGGCAGGATATAGAGACAGTGATATCACTAGGCGAGTTGAACCTCGTTGAGAGCGTCAACCACCTTGAGCAGATGCAGTTATGAGACTCAACAGGCAATTCAGGCGCGCGGTAATGAAGCTGTTGACGTGTGTGTGTGTGTGTGTGTGTGTGTGTGTGTGTGTGTGTGTGTGCAGGGTCTTTGGATCTTGTGTGTATAGGTGGCTGGTGGGCTTCGTCGGAAGATCCTGGCGCGGAGATCTTATCATTCACTGGGAATGTTCCCTGGCTTCATCTTCGTTGGGTTTTCGTGCCGTATTTCGATTACGTGGGTGGTTGGTTGTTTCTGGGAAAAGTATTTACTAATCCGAGTTTTAGGGATGCGTGTTTTAGCCCCACGCCCTTATGGCAGGCAGTAGACCTAGGAACAATTCACGAATTAAGCAAATTTGAGTCTAAAATGTGGTGGCTACGAAGGAAAGAAAAAGAAAATGGCTCACAAACAAGAGTAACTGCCTCATTCATACTTCAACTGCTAAATCATGGAGTAACCTATAGTTTTTTTGTGCGTAAATTCTGTTTGTTCGTTTGTAATATGAACTAGACTGCGGAAGACAAAACTGCCTATGCATAAGTAATGCTTAGTAACTGTAGAGAGATTATCCTGTTCACATTATATCAGTTGTCTTCGTTCGCCCTTGGGCACGCGCCTGTTTGCTTGTTGGTACATTCATTTGAATTTTTTTGGCTTTATCACTAAACTTGAGTTTTAAAGTAATGTGTGAAAACGACGTTGGAAGCCTTCCCATAATGCGATGACTTGTCAACATGTGCTCAACTACGTTGTTTATCATAATCATTTGACCTACTTAGTGCAAAAGGTCGTTGGAAATGTCACCGGGCGAGTGTGGGAAGCACTTTTGGCCATAAAAAAGCAATTGTTTTAAATGTGGAATGCGCAAGCTTTCGTGTAATGCTTAGTTTGGCTCTCTCTCTCTCTCTCTCTCTCTCTCTCTCTCTCTCTCTCTCTCTCTCTCTCTCTCTCTCTCTCTCTCTCTCTCAGAATCTTAGCATCGGGCAGCGAAACTGACACTTCGTCTCGACTTCTTCAAAGCTTTCGATAAAATTGATCACCTCTTATTATAATAATGTAAGCCTCCCAAAAAATAGGTTAGGTGGCTCCCTCCTCTCAAATCAAGTACTCCAAGAACAAACTCATGAAGTCGTTATGCAAACCATGGTGTGAAGCGTAGCATTCTTTCAACATTAATCGTAACCGTCGAGTGTCAGTAACATGGAGTGGCGATCTACCTGCCGTGAGTGTGACCTCGTGCGGCCATACTGAAACTCCAGGTCCAGCTTACGGTACTATGTATTCTACAGAGATAGAAGACTATGGCAGCCCATTTCCCCACCCCGTTATCAGACTATCTTATTTCATCACGGTTAAGTTAATCATTTTTGTACAATATATTTCGAAATATTGTTCTCAGATGCATTGCAGTGGTGGTAAATAATATTGCATTTTAATTGATCTCAAATATTAGAAAGGATTCTGTAAAGAAACCAACGACAGAAAAGGCTGGCAAAGTCATTTCTTTCTATTCTAGGCTTTGGAAAGATACTTCAAGAGAATTTGTAAAGGAGGAGTACCTTAAGAAAGCAACTTTGACTAATTTGGAATAAGATTGTTCTTCAAAATGACAAAACAAGAAAAACAGCCATCGAATCGATAGGCACAAGCCTAGTGCTTGCCTGACAAGATTTTTTCTTGTTGTTCCCAATCCTTATAGGCAATTTTTATTTCTTGACATAATGATTCGATAACTTCCACCATACAAAAATGATATTCATTTATTCGAGATTAAGTTGTAATTAGAATAAGGTTTAAATGAAACAACATTTTACCAAATGAGTAGTTTGAGGGCATAGGTCTACCCTCAGCTACCAAACTACAGTTTCTCGGTATTACCAAGCTATGAGACATGGTTCGATGAAAACATACAGTAAGCCAAGATTTGATACACAAAAAATTACAACTATTTTTCACTTGGAATGGAGTAACAGCGGTTGTTTTTTATGGTTTTACTTTATACCATTTCACTTTCATACTGTTTATTACATTTTTTAACTGAATTCCCTTGTTCTTTACAATTTTAATGAAGTACTCTCAGTCACATGTTGGCATATATAAGATTAATAATGCTAAACTCAAGTCGTTATTGCACTTATCCGTCTCAATAATGTAAGAAGACAGTGACTGAGAAACCGTATCCACTACTAACGAGACATGAAACTGATAAGCTCAAAATTCTGAGCAAATAAATTTCAGTATGCTTTGCCTCTCTGTGAAATGTTATTTTTTTTTTCTCCTGAAAGATAAAAAGATACACAATCTACCATCTTAAAGATAATGAACGATAAAAAAAACTGGTATGCAAGCAGTTACTTGCCCAGGCAATTCCTTGGGTGCAGTTGCTCTCAGGTTCCAACTTCTTTTGACTTGTATGGCCTAGTGGGCAGCGCCCTTGCCTTTCATTTGAAAGACCTGGGTTCGATCCTGATGTGAGCCAGAAATTTATTTCTGTTCCACACGTGATTGTGTGTTGATTATATATATATATATATATATATATATATATATATATATATATATATATATATATATATATATATATATATATATCAAAGTAACAAGAAAAATGTAAATTCATGTAGACCTATTTGGATAAAGAAATAAATGAAGAAACTTGAGAGCCTTTGCAGAATCACACCATAGTTAACTGAAATATTTACGGTTCTACAACATAATAAGGAAACTGTAATACCCAAAGAAAGAAATAAATTAATATTTTGCATGAGAACCTAAATGATCGATTACTGCATTGATCCTGTTGGGCATGAAATCTACTCAAGTTTTAAATACGTCACATCCTCTCAAAGATTCCTTCCCGTAGGGAGTTAGTGCCTACAGCGCACCTCATGCGGTGCGCTGTAGGCATTACTTAAGGTTCTTTGCAGCGTGCCTTCGGCCGCCAGCTGCAATCCCTTTCGTTCCTTTTACTGTACCTCCGTTCATATTCTCTTTCTTCCATCTTACTTTCCAACCTCTCCTAACAAATAATTCATAGTGCAGCTGCGAGGTTTTCCTCCTATTACAACTTTCAGACCTTTTACTGTAAATTTCCGTTTTAGCGCTGAATGACCTCATAGGTCTCAGTGCTTGGCCTTTGGCCTAAATTCTTTATTCAGTTCAGCTCAACGATTCCCACACTGACAGTGTTTTGGGATACCACCTTCCCGTCCCTAAGTCCTGATACCCCATAAATACTCAGTGGGATTTAAGTCTGGAGATTTGGCGGGCCATTCAGTAAGTGTGATTTCTGGATGACTTTTTAACCAATATTTAACTAATTTGCTGTTATGGACAGACGAGTTGTCCATGGCAGTGTGACTGGAGATAGGTTCAGGGAGCAGAATTCTCGCAGTGGGTATCAGCACTTCCTCTAATAATTCTACATATTTAGGCTATAGCTATTCAGCCGTTCACGAATAGGCAACAGTGCTCCTGGTCCGTAAGGCGCCATCCAACCCCAGTCCTGCAGAAATTATGCCGCTTCGACGATAATGCTAATATGGTTATCTGCCAACCTGAAAACTCTCTCTCTCTCTCTCTCTCTCTCTCTCTCTCTCTCTCTCTCTCTCTCTCTCTCTCTCTCTCTCTCTCTTATCCAAAATAGGCCTACATTGTTATAAAAATTGAAATCAGACTAGGCCTACTACGGACAGTTTCTAAATTTACGTTCCAGACGATTCATGTTGGGCTGCCACTCCCACTTATATGGTTGTGTCACGCATAGGTCACGCACACCCATTGATATCATGGATGCGTTTTTGTAAACAAATAATTACTTTCGCATTTATCTGGTTTTTTCAATGTCGAAGTGTAAAATAATCAAATGGGACTTTTTAAAATATTATGGTTGCAGTGTAGGCAATATTACAATGTTATGAAAACGTTTTCGATTTTTTTTATTATTTTAACTTTGAACTTACGTTTGTTGAAGACATTTTTGGTCGAAACGCATCGGCGCTGGCTGAACAAAACTTTTGGAAATGTTTCCCCACTGTTTTTTTTTTTATTATAAATTTCTCTACACGTAATAATTTCTTACAATTTTGAGATATACAGTATGATAGATTTCACTGTTATGAACCATATTGTGGCTTATTTTAGAAAGTAAATGTGTATTCACGTTCAAATGACAGAGATATTTCGCACGTTAGGTTGCCAGTTAGTGAATTTTGAACGAAATCCTATCCAGTCATGTAGCATCAGTTCTGGGCATGGCTGTACCATATATATTTATATATGTGTATTTAAGTGGCAATAGTAAAAGTAAATATAATTTCTATTAATATAAGAACAACAATGATAGATATATACATAAGCAACAGCAGGAAGGACGGAAATGATAATAATAGTGTTAATTGCAATAACGGCCATTTTCCGCATTATAAATATTGGTACATTTTTCCCATAGGAAATGTGTAATCATTTTATACCAGCCAGGATATGAATAATCTTTATATCATTCATCCTTGCTTTAGGACAGACAAAAAATCTCAGTCCCCTTAAAGTAATTTACTTCCCTTTCTCTGTATTCCCAGAAATATCCTTTAAATGACTATGATCTGAAAATTATTTTTTAAACCTGGATTTAGTCACCTTATCCCATATATGAAGTCTCTGCATCAAATTGTAGTTCTTTGTCTACAATCACCTTATCCAGATGGTGACTAAGGTAAACAGCTTTTACCCTTCTCGGAAGACTCCATAGATTTTCTCTTCTATTTCCTCATATGGTCCATTTTGTTAGTCTTGCCTGTAGTTTGAAAGATATTGAATAAATGCTCCTCTTTCTTCCTCTTCTACTCCGGCACACTGAAGGCCCCTCCCCACCCCTCTCTCTCTCTCTCTCTCTCTCTCTCTCTCTCTCTCTCTCTCTCTCTCTCATTCTGTCTGTCTGTCTTGTAGACAAAACCTGAAGATATTTATTGAGACAAGCCATTGTCATTAAGTACTGAGATCAGTTTTGCTTGTGATTCATTGATAAACAGTTATAACAGTTAATTCAAGTGAAGTTCACTGGAACAAATGGCGCTTTCATAGAAGTGAAGTCAGGCAGCAGAAAAACTATTTTTGTAGTACATTTGAAATTAGGAAACCTTTCTAGAATAAAAATGTTAAGGTATTAAAGGGTGTCATTCCAAGAACAACAGCCATATTACAGATAAAAGTATACCATTATTTCATTTTGCAGGTTCAATTACAACGTCTTCTCCAAATGATTTAATCTGTGCAAAGCGATCATGAACTACGCCCGGCCAACTATTCATTCTCCGTGCGAGTAGACGCTTCCTATCTCAAAAGGGATCAGAAGATTAATTCTTGAAACCTTCGTTGTACAGTATCCATAAAGCGTCAGTGACATGGAGTGGCGATCTTCCCGTCGAGCGTGTGACCTCGGGCGGCCACTTTGAAACTCCCGGTCTAGCATAACAGTCTATAGTGCATAGGAAAAAGCATTAGGGCAGCGCATTGTTTCTCCCCCCGCCCCTCCCATAAGAACACGTAATTTTATTACAGGTAAGTTAATCATTAATGCTCAATATATTTTGAAAATATTGTTTTGAGCTCTGTTGTAGCGGCAGGAAAAAAAATATTACATTTTGTGTATATCTCAAATACTGGAAAGCATCTTGTAAACAAACCATCGACTGTCCTTTCTTTCTATTTAAAGCTGTGGAACGATACTTACAGAGAATTATTAAAGGAAGATTACCATAAGAAAGTAATTTTTACTAATTTGGAATGAGATTGTACTTCCAAAAAGGACAGAACTGAAAATAGTTGCTTAATCAATAGGAATAAGCCTAGCGCTTGCATGGCCAAGATTCTTTTCCTTGTAGGCTATTTTTTCCAATTAGCATGATGATTCGATAACTTTTACCATACAGTAATCGTATTCATTTATTGGAAATTAAGCTGTAATTAGAATAAGGTTTAAATGATATAACATGATACCAACTGAATAGAGTCAGAGCATAGATTTAGCCTAAGCTACCAAACTACACATTTTTGTTATTACCAATCTATGAGACATATGGTTCGATGAAAACATACATTAAGCCAATATTTGTTACACAAAAAATACTATTGTTTACTTCGAATAGATTACAGAAATGGTTTCTATGGTTTGGTCAAGTCGTCCTGAAATACTCTAACAGTAACATGTTTAAAAGACGCGACTTGTAGGCACAACCAGTACCCTTCAGACCCCTGACTACTAAACCTTTTTAATAACGGGCAAGATCATTTTTACTTTATAATATGCGGCATATTTAAGATGACCGATGTTGCGATTTCAAAAGTGAAGTCGTCATCGCACTTTTGCGCCATAATAATATGCTGGAAATAATATAAGAAGACATTTGATAGTGAAATCATATCTGTTGCTAACGAGGCATTAAAATGACAAGCTCAAAATTATGGGTAAATAGATTCTAGTATGCTTTGCTTACCTGTGAAATGTAATTGCTTTTTCCTGAAGAATAAGAAGCTAAACAACGTACCATCGTGAAAATAATGAACTAGAAAAAGATCACAGGACATACCAAACGCCTATTTAATATTCGCAGTTTCCGGGATTTTCAAGATGGCCGCAAGGCTCCGCAGTGCCGCCCTGGTGGAAGAACACCGAACTGCTTAGTACCAGTATAGAGATAACTCTAGATACTATTGACCCTCTATGATCCTAACCAAGAAACAGTCCCAGGTCCCGTTTTCGATATTTATCTGTTAGTAATTGTTTAGACTGAAGACTACCATATTGTTATTTACATTCTTACAGATTCTGAGTGATTTAATCTTTGGTATATTGCTACCACATTGGTATCACATACAGAAGCCTTCGCGGTTGAAAGGAGGACACCACAAATCCACACTAGGTCCTTCATACCTTTCAGCATCTTTATGTAAATCAACCACAAACCCATCTGAATGTTAATAATTATGAAAACGGAGCAGAGTGGTTTTGTCTGATTCTTCAAAAAATTATCATCAGATGCTTAAAGTTTATTTTTATCATGAAATGTATTTTGAAAACTACTCAACTTTCAGTTCAAATAGCAGTAGAATTTCGAGCAAAACTCCACCAGTGGCTGTTGGAGAATGCGCAGTTGTTTGTCGCTCTCGCTTGATTCCTGCAATTATTCTCTTTCAGGGCGGCAGTTTCACTTACATCTGAATAGTTGTGCTTCCACGGATGAGCACTTAGTCTGTCTCTCTCTCTCTTTCGCTCTCTCTGTCTAGAGAGAGAGAAGGGGGGAGGGACAGACACACACACACGCACAAACAGGCAGTCAGACAGAGGCATGGAAGGGCAGAGATATGTGGATAGACAGGTAAATATATTTGCCAAGTCACAAATACCAATGCACTATTTTTACAGTCACAAGCTTAAAGTTAATTCAATATTAAGGAGTTACCATGGCTTTATATATATATATATATATATATATATATATATATATATATATATATATATATATATATATATATCTATATATATATATATATATATATATATATATATATATAGAGAGAGAGAGAGAGAGAGAGAGAGAGAGAGAGAGAGAGAGAGAGAGAGAGAGAGAGCGTTGATTGAATTTACAAGTTATCTCCTTGAAACAGAATTGCTTCATGAATATATGCTTTTTGAATTCTAATGTAATTACTAGTATTTAGATGTGACGATCGTCACACGTCACCTGTGTATGTGTGTGTGTGCGTGTGTGTTTGTATGTGTATGTGTGTGTGTTCGTGTGTTTGTACGTGTTTGTGTGTGGGTGGGAACTCAATTTCTGGAAAACGAGCATTAAAAAATTCGGGTGTGAGAAAATTATCATAATTTTGGCGCAGATTTGATTCTCTCGTGCAATTCTGCGGTTTGCTGCGAGTTAGAAAGTATTGAAATGAAAAGAAAATAAATTTATATATAATTACTGGTGAAAGGATGATGCGTTTTATCTTGGTTTCTTCAGTCTTAAGTTGTGTATGTTGTCAGTTCCATGCTTTTTTTATTTGTGGATTGATTTATTTGTTTAGTAGTTCTCCTTCTTTCTTCTATATATATATATATATATATATATATATATATATATATATATATATGTGTGTGTGTGTGTGTGTGTGTGTGTGTGTGTAGAAAGAGAGAACTAACACATGAAAAGAAAGCAAACTAACAGACTTTGAATAAAGAAATAAATCAGTCCATATATATATATATATATATATATATATATATATATATATATATATATATATATATATACACATATACATATACATATATAATATTTTATTTATATTATTTTATTAATTTGTTTTTCTTTGTGTATCTCTTACGTAGTAAATATACCTCTCTGTTTCTTCGTATAAACCTATTTAGATTTATCCGTCTGTTATCCACTGTGTGCTAGATGTTATTCTTTTATGTATGACATATGAAGATTAATCTGTTAACATTTATCATGGATGTTAATTTCATCATTTACACACCACTCTGACTTCAGCACCGTTTACATTACTGTATTAGTTTTCTGTGTTTCTCGAATATCAACTAAGACAGAGAAGTGATCGGGACTGATATATCTATCTCTATCTTTATTTATCAGTCGAGCTATCTGTCACTCTATCTTTATTTATTAGCCGATCTATCTGTCACTCTATCTATCTGTCTATTTCCTTACGTCTTGAAGCGTTTACGCAATCATCCCTTTTACAATTTCAGATTCGAAAGAAGATTCCTACCTTACGCAAACGATGCTTAGACCCGATGTGGTCACTCAGATGGACTCATTAACTGTGGCGGCTGTCACAGGTATGTATTGACAAGGGCTCTTTATTATGCGGAGTCTGACGTCATACGGTGTTGCGTATATCAGAGCGAATAATCTGTCTTCTGGAGAGAGAGAGAGAGAGATTGCGTTCGGTGAAGGAATCAAATTGTAATGTGTCAGGAGACGGAAGTTTCTTTGGTCGGAGTGAGTGTATAAGATTGTTTGGCTGTAAATTATATTATATTTATATATATATATATATATATATATATATATATATATGTATATATATATATATATATATATATGCGTGTGTGTGTGTGTCGATAGATAAATAGATAGTTATGTGCATGTGTAAATAAGCTTCAATACAAGCGAGGGAGGCTTAGTGAAATATTTGAAAGTGCTGAATATCGTTTTCATTAACTAGTTTTATAAGGTGCAGTTGAATTAGAAAAAATAATTACGACTCAAGCTTCAGAAATACATCTGGCTTTTAAAAAGTGCACTTTAACAATAATTTGCATTACTTGAGAAAATACAACTACTTGAAGCCCACAAGCAAAATGGCAGTGTTCGGAATCTGTTTGGGGTAAAAAAAATCCACTGGGAAATGAGAGGAGTAGGGGCCCTTTAGGAACACCCACCTGGCCGGAAGAAGAGGCGCTAAGAATAACCAATAAAACGGAGGAGGAAGTGTGGAAATGCCATATGCCTTCGGCCAATGTACTCTTCCTTTCCTCCCCGTTTTCTGAATGCGTCTTGTTAAGTCTCCCCTCAAAAGTGAAACGAACTCATAAAAGGGGTAACTATAAAAAAAAAACAACCCGCACTGTAGCCGCACGCAGTTTACCTTCGTGCAAACTTTATTGTTGAATAACCGTATTTTGTGGGTCTTTTCCAATTTTATTGCCATCTTGATGAATTCTTGCTTTATGAATATGGGTTCACCTGGCAGGCTGGTCGCTCTGCACGGCTAGACTGCGTCGTAGACGAGAAAGAAGTGATCATTTCTATTCTACCTGATAGATACGCCACTGATTTTCAGATCTGGATAATGTGCTAGATTTCAGTTTTGTTTCTAGAGAAAAAGATCGTAATATCCCGAAAATGTACGTCATAATTTAACTAAATATGCATAATTATATGCGTTATTATGCCATGTTCTTACCAGTCCTACATGCGTCTTGTTCTTGAAAATCCTTCAGAAGTTGCGTTGTACTGCTCATTCTTGATAGTCCTACTTATTTTGGAATACTTCTACACATTCTTCTTGATAGCCTGAAATATTTTCATAATCCGATAGGCATACATTCTTTACAAACCTACGTATTCTTGATAGTCTCAAATGCTTTGATAGTCTTACACATTCCTTATAATCCTACATATTATTAATAGAACAAAATTTTCGTAACCCTTTCATAGTCTTTGATAGCCCTGCATATTCTTGATAGTCTTACATGTGTATAGTCCCATGCATTCTTGGTCGCCAAGCATATTTTTATATTCCTACAAAGTAATAAACCCAGAAGAAATGTTCTTGAATGAAGGCATCTCTCAAAAGTGCCGACTTTCCCACATTACCTGCTTTACGGTCTATGAATTTATGGACTGGTTCGTTTTGTCTTCGGCTGTTTTCTCTTTTCTTGATTTTTCTTCGACTTCGTTCTTATATTTACTCTTTGTTTCGTCATTCCATTCTTCTGTTTGAGTTACTTTTATTTTCTTCTCTTCAAATTCCTCCCTCCCTTTTTTTTGTCATCCAATTCATTTCCATTTATTTCAACTTTCTCTTTTTAGTTTTCTGTAAAAGAAAACTATTGTGCCGGCTTTGTCTGTCTGTCCGCACTTTTTCTGTCCGACCTCAGATCTTAAAACCTACAAAGGCTAGAGGGCTGCAAATTGGTATGTTGATCATCCACCCTGCAATCATCAAATCTACCAAATTGCAGCCCTCTAACCTCAGTAGTTTTGATTTTATTTAAGGTTAGAGTCAGCCATAACCGTGCTTCTGGCAGCGACATAGGATAGGCCACCACCAGGCCGTGATTAAAGGTTCATGGACCGCGGCTTATACAGCATTATACCGAGACCGCTGAAAGACAGATCTCTTTTCGGTGCCCTTGATTATACGCTGTAGCGGCTGTACAGAAAACTCGATTGCGCCGAAGAAACTTCGGCGCATGTTTTACTTGTTTATTTTTGAAATTGTTCTTATATTATTGACCTTTTTCATGATTCCTTTCTATAACTGCATGCTGCCTATGTTTAATGAATTTCGTTCCATTTTTCCCCCAATTTTTTTTTCATTTCTATATCAATTTCTCTCTTGCATTTGCTGTCCGTCAGAATTTTATTTTTTGGATTTCCTTTAATTTGGCTTCCTTATATTGCCGTCGATCATTTTTTTTTTTACACTGAATTCTATTTTTCTATACTTATGCTTACTTTACCACGTTAAATTTCCCCAGCGCTTTGATTTGCATCCAGTTTATAAGTTGACTTATTTTTTTCCGGGTACCAGAAGACAAAAGTCCATGGTGCAAGGTAAAAGGAAATATCAGAAAAAAGTTAAGTATAGCTTAGTTTTACCAGACCACTGAGCTGATTAACAACTCTCCTAGGGCTGGCCCGAAGGATTAGACTTATTTTACGTGGCTAAGAACCAATTGGTTACTTAGCAACGGGACCTACAGCTTATTGTGGAATCCGAACCACATTATAGCGAGAAATGAATTTCTATCACCAGAAATAAATTCCTCTAACTCTTCATCAGCCGGCCGGGGAATTGAACTCCGGCCCATCGAGTGACAGTCCGTAG
>NC_089788.1:63200219-63220219 GCF_040412425.1 Macrobrachium rosenbergii | reverse complement strand
ACCCAATCTAACCTTATCTTGGGGCATTAGTCTCTCCTTAGGTCAGTTAACGAGTCAGACCACAGTAGGCTACACTGTGGAGATTTGGAAACATATTCTGCTCGCGTCTTACGTCCAATATTGCCCGTTTTCTATTTTCTATTTTATTTAAGTTTTTAATCAAGCACTCCAAAATATTGCCGAAAAGAGATACTTGATATAAAAAGTATCAGTCCTGTCACTCGAGCCCCCTTTTCCTCTCGTCAAATTATGATTTCTTATTTATTTATTTCCGTAATGGTGCCTAATGTCATTACTCACGGTAAACTGGTCCGATGATGTTATACTTGTTCGGTACAGTGATGTCACCCAAACACGAATTCACGCCATTTCATTTGACGCGAGCGCGCGCGCGTGTGTGTGTGTGTCTTTACCCTTTAGGTCTCTTCTCCCTTCAGGGTAAGTGGACCTAATTTTTTAAAGGGTATAAGAAATAAGTCTTGCTTCGAGTTGGCGTTAAATATCTGCAACCTATGGAAACCTTTTGGAATGCAACGTATGGTGGGTTATGGATCAGAAGAGTTTCCACCAGTAATGGTTAGCTTCAGTAATATCAGCCTTTTTCAGCAATTAATGCTAATAATCTTTTGGAAAAGTGACTACAAGTGAATAATTTCGATTATACTTGACTGTTTGTTATTGCCAGTTTAATTCTAGTTTGGTGCCTCAGTGATTAATATAATTTTTTCATGCTCGTGTATAGTGATTAAGACAATGTTTTATTTACTACACAAAGCTCCCTTTTGTACACTGTGGCATTGTGAAATAAGGGATGTACATACGATAGGCCAAAGACCATATATGAAAGAGTTCTTTGACACATTGTAGTATTGGTATAGAGTGGCAATTAAAAGAAAATATATGAGTAAATCACTTGCTTTATAGATTAACTTAGCTGTCAAGAAGAACATTTTAATAGCTTTACAGAAATATCAAGTTCATTATATTGAAAAATGAACAATTTAAAGATGCATATAAGTGAAAAAAAGTTTTTAGTTGCATTTTGAGATGGCTTGGCCAAGTGGAGAAAATGGAAGAAGACAGGTTGGCGTAAATTGCGAATAATTCGGAAGGTGTTGGGAGGAAGAAGGATGAGAGGAATACCTTAGAAAGTGGGAAGGGTGCCTAGTTTCTTTTCTTGACTACTTCCCGTTAGGGAAAACAGCTTTGTATTATATATGCAATAAAACATAAAGTAGTCACAACGAAGCATAATGCAGACATAAGTGTCACATTACGTAACAGTCATGAATTGAAATTACACCTTGCTGGTATGATAATGTAACTCGACTCTGCAGAGCGGGGATGATGACCAAGGCAAACAATAAAAAAAATATATAAAATAAAACAGTAACAGCATAAGAAAAAAACCGGATCATTAAAATCAACCGAGAGTTTCTTCGCGCAGTGGTCATCCTCCGAGCACCAATCAGAGAGCGCGCTTGCGGATTCTCACGTCAGCGGCACCGCTGATTGGCCAACGAGAGGCAACTGGACCCTGCGAAGAGACTTCTTCAAAACCGCAGTCAACAGACGACCCGCAGGTGTGAGGGAGTTCGGGTGTGCGTGTGGTGCGCGGTAAGCTGCGTTGACTGAGCGATTTGTTTTTCCTTGTAGTGATTTTTTTTTATTCGTAAATCCAGAGGGAATTTATTCATACCCTGTGACTTTCCGAGTGAGTGCAGTGTATCGACAGTTGTTACCCGGGAAAAAAAGATTGCTAAAACTTGACAATGCGAACAGGAAGTGATTAATTGCAGAAAAAGTTTACCTATCATGATTCGGTAACGTATTACTGCGTTTAATCAATTTGGCGTAACAGTGGACAAAGTTTGTGTAACATTTCAAGAGGAGTATGTGGACTTTAACAGTGAAGTGTTTATGAGAACAGTGACTTGAATTCGTACACAAAAGATTGGAGCCCATGGAGTTTACAAAGCAACTGAACCCAACAACTAATTAGTAACATTTATTAGCTCTGTGTTCCACAGTGTGGCTTAGACTTTTGTTTTAGACCCTGGATAACATTAGTGTCATATATTTCGATTCATTGTCGTATATAGACCTAGAGTAGGCTATCAAACCCAAACACGTTTAAAAACTGAGCCTATGACTGTTGTCTTACAGAAAAGTGATTATCAGGTTGACATGTAAATTAAGGAGAGGGAAATGATTGTATTTACTTACCGGTAGGTCTAGTAACCCTCATCTTGTATAATTTTATTTTTAGCCAGCCTGACTGATCGTAACGAACTTGAGTGTATATATATATATATATATATATATATATATATATATATATATATATATATATATATGTATAATATATATATATATATATATATATACATATATATATACATATAGGGGTAGAGAGTAATTGGGCTGGATACCCAAATTAAAGTCGAGTGATTAGCCTATAGGCTGCGTTAAACAGGTACCAATATTTAGGCCTATTTATTTAAACGACTGTATAGAGATTGTTCATATTCAAAACAATTTTATAATTGTAAATGATTTGAAAATTTATTTACCGTACTGTAGCCCTTTTATAATGGAATGTTTTGATTATTTAAAACTTGTCGAGTTAGGTAGTTTTATTTTTGCTGAATATTTTACTTACTGTTATGACGATTTTTGCGTTGCTATATACTTTTCAGTATATAGCAATTTGACATTCTTATTTGACACCTTTGTAATAAGTTTCAGCGGGCTTATGTGCTTATTAGAAAACGTAGGCTCATATGATAGTAAATAAGAAAATGGTTTTATCTCTGAAGGCGAGCGATAGGCCAATGTCTTGCCAACAGTTTACGTTATGCGTACTGTATTGGTTTTGGTACGATTCACGTGGCTTGAGATTTCGAAGAACAACATCTGGGTTGCATTCGTAATTTCAAACTCCAAGTGGACTATGATAATGGAGAGGCTTACATGTGTATATTTAGTAGTTAATTGTTTGTATTTCGTAAGTCTTAGCCAGGTGATATCAACGCGTCTAGCATCGTTAGCATGGTGAAAATACTGTACATTGCTAAGAGGTTCATAACATTGTTACAGTAACTTATATGCTCGTTTGATAAAAGCCAGAGATTGCGATATGAAATTTGTTCTTGTTATTTATTAGGAGAGAGAATAAGTGGTATTTGTCTTGTTTATGGTTTCCTAAAATTTCTCATGCAGTCTTGTCATATGTTTTGTTCCGATTCTGCGTTCTACACTTAGTTTATGTCGAGTATTTGGGAAGAATCGTATCATGATTCAACACTTTAAACAGGAGTCTGCACTTCATTTTTACTGTGTTTTAGATGAATCTTTGCGCTTAAAAGGACTATTTTAAGGCAGTCGCGATTTATATAATGCAATGCAACAGTAGGCAGTGTCGTGAATATTTATGATGTGTATAGATAGAAGCCTACACACGTGTATGTGTGTGTGTGTGCCGTCTTTGGATCATATTGGCTAATGCTATGAAAGTTTTCCGCACAACCTGTTCATCTAAAGTTCATCAGTTAATTCATACAAAGTGGTAGTGACTTGAAAGTGGTGTGTTGTATATTTTTGCCCACCATTATGCAGTTTCTCTTGACGAGGGGTTACTGTAGGGAAAAAACACGACGATCAATTGTACATTCATATTGTAATAGCCGAATCGTGGAGGAATCCGATGCGCAGAAAACTTCCAGAATATTGGATGGTACCCTCAAATAAGGTGCATCGGAAACCTGTAAATGCGGTGATTTTACACGTACATTTGCGCCTCCTGTATTTGAAAGGCACGCTTTTCCTAACACTCCTTCACCCCCATCCATCTAGTACTTTCTAGTCTCAACGCTGTCCTCATAGACTGTATTCTCACATTGGCTTCCACAAACGCTCGTCTGTTCCCAGTCTTGTGCATGCTCCTTGCTTCACCAACTGGATTTAGTTCTTCATTGGCGGGGTTGGTAGAGCTTTCGGCTAGCGCGCTGTTGGCCCAGAGTTCGACTCTCCGAGCGGCCAGTGAAGAATTAGAGGAATTTATGGTGAATGTCCAGAAGAACTCCGCATGCATAAAGTACCAAAATTAAAAGTAAAATGTAATATTTTTCATATTTAAAGCGTTTTAGACCACTTCTTATGATGAGGAAACACCCACAATTTTGCCATATTAGCTATGGAGGGGTTGGGGACAGGTGTCTAACCTTATGTCAAAAATCGAAAATCATTCGATGGGGAACTAGTTTTTCTGAGAACCATTACACTCTTCCTGAGAAACATTACAGTAAAAACCTCATTTTCGAACCAACTCCCTACTGGATGTAAACAAACGACTTAGAAAAATTTTCGAGGATGCCGATTAGATAATCATTAATATCTCGGATATGGTGCTCAAAAGTGTTCAGAGACAAAGTTTTATTATTTTATATTGTGAAAATTATAGTGTGACCTATTTTCTTTATATCTCACCGCGGAGTTGTTCTGGACATTGACCGAATTTATTTCTGGTGATATAAATTCATTTCTCGTCATAATGTGGTTCGGATTCCACAATAAGCTGTAGTTCCCGTTGCTAGGTAACCAGTTGGTTCTTAGCCACGTAAAATAAATCTAATCCTTCGGGCCAGCCCTCTCTAGGAGAGCTGTTAACCAGCTCAGTGGTCTGGTTAAACTAAGATATACTTAACTTTTTGTGACTGGCTCCCTCTCGTCCTACCACTCCATTATCCTTGACATTTCTTACCAAATACCGTCCGTACTATCATTTATTAGTGCATCTAACTGCTTTCCATACTTTACTCCTTCCAACATGTACCTTCAGTTTTCTTCTCTTGCAAACACTCGGCAACTTTTACTAACGTTTGTAGTTTCTCTTTATTATTCATTATTAGTAGTAGACTGTTTGTTCACAGCCAATCCGAACTGTTCATGTCTTACGCGAAAAGTCAGTTTTTGTGGGATGGGTCACAATAAGATTGGAAAAACCAGCAGTTTATACGTGCAGTTTGATTCAGACCATCTTTATCCAGATAAGTGTGTGGAAATTATAACATTGATCCTGTATTACGTAAGGTGAGCAACGGGAAACCAATCTTAGGGATGACGCGTGGAGGGGTTTTATTATTTTTACTTTTTGACGGGTGGGGGAGGGTGTTCAAAACCTGAAATAGGAAACCGAACCTCGAAACCGGTTTTGGGTTTCTATGGGCGAAGGCGCTGTCAGGTTGTCCAAGGGTGTTCCGCACGCATGGTCTGGCTGTGAATGTACAATATATGAATCTCATTTTGAATTGGAGATACAGTATTGCACTTAGCACAGTTTCTTTCATTGTAGATTGACTGCTAAACCTCCTGTATGCAGTGTTAATATTACACAAACAACGCAGACACACGCGCGCGCGCACATGTGTATATATATATATATATATATATATATATATATATATATATATATATATATATATATATATATATATATATAATTAGTTACACATGCGTAAAAAGACGATTTCTTAACACTTGACAATTATATGTTATGGCCTAGCCTACTTACTCAGTGATAAGTTACGTAGGCTATTCCACATAGATATCATGATTGGCTATTTAGTGGTGTTAGTTCAGTCAAGCGTTCAAATAATGGATTTTTTCCACCTCTCGAACTTCGTTATGCTTATTTATGCACACTTATTAAAATAAGTTACATTACCCAGATACCTGTCGATTAGTTTACTGCGAGACCGCTGAAGTTTTTTCAATTCAAACGGATGGATTCGTTCATGCACTGCTTTGCGGTTATAGTTTCTGTTTGCTTCCAATAAAAAACGACCACTTCGTTTGGTCTAACAATGTCGTCTTATAAAAACGGCCGCGTCATTTAAGGAATCAAAGCAAAATGTTCACCTACGGCCAGCGAAACAAACTTCCACTACTCGGATAACAATCGTGGGGAAGCACTTGAAGACGTAGTTTGAGAGAATAGTCTAGTTATCAAGACTTGAAGAAGGCTTCATCCACTTAACGCTGTATGCGTGTGTGAGAACGAAATAGAGAGGCGTTTCTCACATTCGTTGATGTTATCGGTATTTTTTTCACGTTAGTGTGTATTTAATTGTTTGTGTGTTTAAATGAACTTGCAAACGCTTGAAATCCAATACTGTAATTACATAAACAGTTATAAAATGTATTGCATTACACGAGTGCTTTCATAGTTGTGTGAAATCATTCTTGCATTGCTTTCAGTACATCTTGTTGGGACGCGGCTATTTACATATCAATTTACCTAAATATGTTTTACATTCATTATAAACATATACGATGTTGCACTTCGAAAGTTTTGGGCAACAGCAGTAGACTTTGGCCGGAATTTAAATTTAAATTGGTTTGTAAATATGGAAGAGTGCTGGTACAGTGATTCGTTTTGATACTACAGCTCGTAGTAAGTTATTTTACATATTTACTCATACTCTTGAATGCATAATATAGCCTACCCTGTTTTTCGAGTATGTTGCACATTTAACATGCTTATTGTGCTATTGCTATATTTGAACACTTTTCTCAGGCCTGGCTGGAGTTTCTCTCTCTCTCTCTCTCTCTCTCTCTCTCTCTCTCTCTCTCTCTCTCTCTCTCTCTCTCTCTCTATATATATATATATATATATATATATATATATATATATATATATATATATTTCTATACTATAAGCAGTTAGGCATATGTATTGTCGATAGTGCAGATTTTTCAAAAATATCCAATTATGTTCTTGAGACTTGCTTTTACTAACCTTTGGGATTATCATAGCGGCGTTAAACTGAAATCCAGGGACATACAGTATGTATGTAATCCTTTTACACTGAAATTTACGGATAAATTAGAGTCGTGGATTCCACAGGGAATTTTGTTAAATTTACTTTGTTTAATGTTGTGAAATGTTAGACATATTTTGTATACTGCTATGCAACATGGGAACTCTTCTGTTCAGTATGTTAGAAATATTTTACCCAGTGTCCCGAAATATTTTAGAAATATTTTGTCTACCATGAAGATATAGATTAGACCTTGAAAGGCCACCAAGGCGAGGCCTAGGTGCTTGCTAATTATAGATGAGGCAGAGAATGAACACTTTTGGGTGGTGGTAGGAGATAAGGTAGTCGTTATAGACTTTTTTTTCCATAGATCTTGTCTGCACTCAACTTTCTCTCACTCTCTGCCTTCCTTATCGTTCATCAGCCTTCTAATTTTGTCCTGGAATGTGGCTTTTAATTGTTATGCCTACCATCTCGTCGGTGGGACGGTAGCTGAAAAAAAAGGAGATTCGGATGTTACTTGACCACTTATGCACTTTATGTCGATTTTTAGACTTCATTCTCCTTTGTTTTTATAATTGTTGGCGATATGAGTCCTTCTGCCTAGGATTTTTGTGTCTCATTTGATTAATTTGTCCTTAAAACAGCTCTTTTATTATATATTGTATTGCGAAGCCACCTTCCATAACACGTAGGCCTACTACAAGCTAGGTAGTTAATTCTCTTTCCCTTGCTTTTGTGAGGTGCAATGTCACAGTTTTATAAGTTTAGTTCCAACTGCGATGACAATTATGAAATTACGTCCCGTATCATTTCGTTGCAGGGTTGGAACTTAAGAAGTTCGAACTGGTTGCAGATACTTTTTTTTTTTTATGGAGCGTGTTCACATGAGTTAATTGTAATTGTTCGATATCGTTTGCTTTTCATAGCTTTAATACTCTTGCATTCTTACTTTTCTATTTCCGTTTCCAACCGGGGTTGCAGGTTTGCAGTAGTGATGGTAATAAAACATTTATACGTAAAGCATGATTACACCAAATATTGTTGTGTTCGATAATTAATAGGGGAAATGTTATAACAGTTAGGTTTAATTGAGATGATTTTTTTTTTCAATTTGAAAGTCAGTATGATGTATATGCATATATAAATACATCGTTGAAACTGTAACATAGTAATTAAGGTAGTGAACATTATCATATAAATATAAAATTTATACTTCAGACATGTACGGTATACCTAAAAGTTATACTAATAAACAGTTAGATGTTCTAGAAAAATTGAGAGTAGGTAATTACCTGCTGTAAACCGCGTGAAGATGACTGACAGAACGGTAATCTGTTTACTGACCCCCCAACCTCGTCCCTCTCCACACAATGCTGTAAATGTGTTCATACAACACTGCTAAGTTCAACTGTTCGTCCATGTTTACCTTATACCTGTATGTAGACTTTTGTAGAGGATATTGAAGGAAAAATGGCTTTTGTACGATTTATAAATAATTTGTGATTTTTTATATAATTTATAGACTATATATTCCATCTATTTCATTTGGTTTGCCTTGAATTTTCAGATAAAATGTGCTTGTGTTATCGTGGTTTCGGAATATGAGGAAAGTGACATGGAAAAAGTGATGTGACGATGTGAATTTGAAGAACGGAATAATTATTTGTGTAAATATTTGTGGCAAGAGTAAAAAAAAAAGCGAAGTTTCTAGAAGAATGGTTTCTTCGTTAGAATATCGACCTCTCGGGTGTGGAAACAGGAGAGTTTGAGTTCATTTAGAAAGAAACTACTAGTGATGGACTTAATCTATAAGATCAGACTGAAATGCAAAGACGCGAAGATGGAAAATAATAAATTTTTGGCGCCTAGGAGAAGCGTCCCTATCAAAGAAGACAGCCTGCTGGTTTAGGCGGGAAAGTTATTATCGTGCGTTTCATGTGAAATTACCGTACTGGGTGGCCTCGAATTTTAATCATTTCTCTCTAACATTTGCGCTGTCAATTTATGAAGTGTTTTGAGGCTTTTAAAAGAAGCTTTCAAGTGTAGTGAATGTTTAGAACGTGTAGAGGAGGAACGTAAGTGCATTAATTTTTCTCAAGTGAAATAGCGTTGCCGATATAATTCAACATGGAAGCCAAGGAGTGGTTCAATCTGAGCCAGATTTGTAGAAATCGTTTCACCAGGACCCGAGACGACTCCAAGTGCAGTTTTTCTTGCTGCAAGAAAGGTGAGTGATTTTCCATGTCTTAAATTCTGTTATTTGTTATTTAATGCAATGTTTCATCGCCAGTTTTAGGGGTTTTTTTTATAAATACGTGCGTTAGTATTGCATGTATCAGATCCGATGCAACGGTTATTATCAGTTTCTCGCCCATTACGTTAAGATGAAAAGCGCATATAATTTCTTGTTGTTTATATTTTTTTGATTGTTCCGTGGGTTATAAAAACCTCAGTTTCATTCTTGGCTGCTTGTCCGTTGCTTTTCCGTTCCTCTTGGCCCTTGTAGGTAAATGTCACGAAAACAGGGAGAAGAAGGCCATCGCTATAAGAGGGGTTTTAGTACGGTATTGAAAAAAAGAGGTCGGTCTAACACTTTGTCTGCTTATACTTGTTATTCATATTTCATTTTTTTTTCATCTCTCTCTCTCTCTCTCTCTCTCTCTCTCTCTCTCTCTCTCTCTCTCTCTCTCTCTCTCTCTCTCTCACACACACTCTCACACACATAGATATAGATAGATAGATATGGTTAAAAGTATTTGAAGGTTGTGATAAAGATGGAATTACTGCAGAGATGATTTTATCTGAAACTGACGTGATACCTAGTATACTGACCAGACTTTTGGAGAATATGGATCTAGAAAACAAAGTGTGACTATTGAGAACTAGAAATCGTAGATAAGGTGCTAAAGAAAGGTAAAGTAGATGAGGTGCTAAAGAAAGGTAACGTGACTGAATATAAGATTGCACGAAGGTCTGTTGTATGAAACTAGTTGGAATGTTTATTGTCAATAGGGTAGGGAAAAATTGCTAAAAAAAAAAATTGAGTTGGCCTAGCTTGTTTTAGGAAGGGCAAGAGATCACAGAACAAATACTTATGTTAATTCATGTAGTGCTGCCTTGTATGGAGTTTAAAAATCCATTGGTAATAACTTTCGTTGATTTACGAGAAGGCATTTGACGTTGTCCGCAGACCAGTGTTGTGGAAGGGTTTGGCGTCACTATGGCTTTCCTGTTAAATATGTAGAGCTGATTGAAATTGTTCATGAACGAAGTAGATGTAGAGTTGACGTTGATGGGGTACAACAAGGGAATGTTATTTCACCTTTGTTGTATGTTCTTATAGATTGTATGATGAAGAAAATGGTCGGAGATGGATGCATATAGGTTGGTGTAACGATAGGTGAAAGACTTGGAATAAGCAGGTGATGTTGGTTTAATTAACAGAATGTCTCTTAGGTTTAGAGAAGTGGAGCTCAAAGTAAATCTAATAAGAACAGAAGTAATCAGGAAAGAATATGCAAGAGGGGACTTAGTGACATTAGATGGAGAAGGTGTAAGGTTGAATCTTTCAAATATTTGGGAACGGTGATAGTCATTAGTCATTACACATTCCCCTGAGTCGAAATTTAGTGAATGACTGAAAAACGCCATTCTTACAGTGGGTAGGTTGAATGAGATTTGGAAATAGAAGTAGATTGAAATTGCATACTTCAGTAGGACTGTGCAGATGTCTAGCACAATACGTATTGTTGCTTGGACATGAAACTTAGTATGACACTGAAACTACATTTAAAAGGTTTGTAGAGTTAAGAATTAAGTTTTAAGATGAGTATTAGGACTCGGGTGACAGGATAGAGGAGGTAGAAAAGATAACGTGGAGGAAATTACTTAAGTGTCATATGTAGAAGAGATAATGACGAAATAAGATGGTGATGGCTTGATATATCCTTCACACAATCTCATAGAGAAAAGCGCGTGATAGTGTCAGCTGGGCTCCTGTGGGCAACAGAAGAGATGGAAGACCCCCAGACTTTCATGGTCATGAGATATATGATTTTTCTTTAAGCTAAGGACCGTCTTCTATGGTGTCATCAATTCTCATCATTTGTAATGAAGGCTACGATTATTAATTCTTCTCCCCCCCGTATGGGGTAGTGCCGTCAGTGCACCTCATACGGTGCCCTGTAGGCATTAGGCTACCTAAGGTTCTTTACAGCGTCCCTTCGGCCCTTAGCTGCAACCCTTTTCATTCCTATAACTGTACCTCCGTTCATAATGTATTTCTTTCGTTTTTACATTTTTGATTCATAGTGCAACTGCGAGGTTTTCTTCCAGTTACACCTTTCAAACCTTTTTTTGCTGTCAATTTCCGTTTCAGCTCTGAATGAACTCAAAGGTCCCAGCGCTTGGCAATTTAGTCTAAATTCCATATTTTGTTCTATCAATTCCTCTCTCGGGTGGTTTTTATGAATTGGTGAATGGTTCCATAGCCTAATTGTCGTTCAGGTTATCTGACCGTGACGTTAATGTGTTGGAATGTCTGTGGCTTCTAGTGCCTTTCCATGCCTCAGCTGAGCCACAATATATATTGCAAGCTCTAAGGACGGTTTTCCATACTGCACTGTACATCATTTCATACCTTCCATTTATCATTGTAGTTTAACATTATATATATATATATATATATATATATATATATATATATATATAATACACTTGTATATATAATATTTAATATATATAGACATTTGTAGGTATACACATATATTTGTGTATACACACACACATATATATATATATATATATATATATATATATATATATATATATATATATATATATATATATATATATGTGCCATTCTTCCGTGTTTAAGATGGGCTCGGACCATGAGAGATATAGCTGTACTGTCACATTCGTACTTTGAATGCTGAATCATTGAATCACATATCATATTTGCCTTTTGCCCACACTCTCATACTCAGCTCATCCAGATTGCGAGGTATGTTCAATTACGAATGGGATAAAAACAAAAGTAAAATTTTTTATGAATTGAAGATTTATTTTCTCGTGTTATAACTTTCAGTGCCTAAAGAACAATGAAACTTATTTTAAGGGACTCAAAATGTATGTGATAACACGTTTTATCCTTCCCAGTGCCGCTTGTTAAGAAAATGCTTTGCATGATTATATTTTATTATTCAGTTTATTAAATGGTTAAGGGGATAGTTTTGCGACATTCTGCCTAAGGGTAAAATAAAAAAGTGTGTTTCTTAGATTTAAGCTCTCATTTTGAATGAGTCAGGGTCTCTTTTCCAGCTAGTCTGTTGAATGGGTCAGTCTCTCTCTCTCTCTCTCTCTCTCACGTACATTTTAAAAGAACTCTCTCTTTTCTCTCTTTCCACAGTGGCTTTTTCTCTTTTCCAGAGTCTCTCTCCTCTCTCTCTCTCTCTCTCTCTCTCTCTCTCTCTCTCTCTCTCACTCACTCACTCACACTCTCTCTCTCACACACACACACTCAACACACACACACACACACACTCCTTGCATTTTAAAAGAGCTAAATTTTTCTCTTTTCCAGACCGGCTTTTGCTGAATAAGCCCTCTCTAAGCCTCTCTCTCTCTCTCTCTCTCTCTCTCTCTCTCTCTCTCTCTCTCAACAGCCATTTCCCTCTCCTCTATGAAAGGAATTGTTCAAGTCTGCTGAATGAGTTCATGAGATAACCGGTCGTTAAGCAGAGGGAATTGGCCTATTATGTTATTTCATGGAAGTGTTTCAGAAATAACCATAAGCCGGCGACTTGATTTTTTTTTTCAGACCAAGACTCAGACTTGAGGTCGACACAAGATGGTTACCATACAGTAGAGTTTTTTTTTTTTTTATGTAGGCTATGCCTTCATATTCGTGAGCATTTGCATACGGGAGTTCCTGTTGGCGGTCATAATGGAAGAAATGTACGGGAGGAAGATGTGCATTTAATGTGTAGGGTGCTTAACTACTCATTAGCCTACGTACAGAGGGTGTGGTGATGTAATGGATGATTGCATATCCACCTCGAAGGGGCTCCTCGTTCCGTACATTATTTTTTGTTAGAGAGAGAGAGAGAGCAGTAACGTTGAGTATTTCTTTCATATATATATATATATATATATATATATATATATATATATATATATATATATATACTTTGTTTATATATATCTATAAACGCAAATATTATTTGACTTTTAACATTATACTATCTATAACCTTGTGTGTATGTGTGTGTGTGTGTGTATATATATATACATATATATATATATATATATATATATATATATATATATAAATATTGTTTGGAATCACTTGTTAAGTTATTACACTAATGAGGTCATTATCTTTCTATTTACTGTCTTTTGTGAATAGCTTGTACTAAACACGCCGCAAAGGTGGATAAGTACCGGGTTAACACCCGTTGGCGTCACTATAAGAAATTTGTATTCGTTTATCACAATCACCACAGGTGAAAAAATGCTGTGTGTGTTTGTGTGGCGGTGTTTGTATATGTATATATATATATATATATATATATATATATATATATATATACATATATATATATATATATATATATAATATATATATATATATATATATATATATATATATATATGTATATATATATATAGAAATCATATGGGATTTCTGACTCACGTCAGGATATTAGAATCAGTTAACTGGGGGTCGTTATGGGGAACGAAATAAATTTCTGACTCACGTCGGGATCGAAGGTCTCTCAGGTGGAAAGCAAGGGCGTTACCCACTGGGCCATACAAGTCTAAAGAAGTTGGAACCTGAGAGCAACTGCACCCCGAATTACCTGGGCAAAGCTAACTGCTTGCTAATATTTCTTCCCGACTCAGCAATGGGGTTATTATCTTTATGATATTTGGAACAGAAATAAATTTCTGTCTTTTGTGAATGTTTTCAGTTGTTAGGTTCCCCAACAGTGGGGGCTTGTACTAAACACGTCAGAAATTTATTTCTGTTCCACAAGGTGGATAGGGATAATTCGAATGAAATGTTGTTAACACAGGTGCAGTTGGGTCACTATCACCTGAGAGAGATCCCCTTTAACACTTTATTGTGTTTATCACACATCACCACAGGATAAAAAAATGAGAGTCTGGGTGTGCCCAGGTTCTGACCGGTTTCAGACTTTTATGGCCCAGTGGGTAACGCCCTTTTCCACCTACCTGGGTTCGATCCCGACGTGAGTGAAATTTATTTCTGTTACACGTGATTGTGTGTTGATGTATCTTATATCAGAAGGGATAATAATGTTGTCTATTGGGTCATAGTCGGGAAGTTGGGGAAAATGACATAGCTTGCCCAGGTAATTCCTTGGGTGCAGTTGCTCTCAGGTTCCAATATATATATATCCATATATCCCGATATATTTACATCTTATTCACTCAGAAGGGATAATTCGAATGAAATGTTGTCTATTGGGTATAGTAGTTGGGGAAAAACATGCACAGGTAATATACACTTCTTTTAGACTTGTATATAGTGGGTAACGCCCTTGCTTTCCACCTGAGAGACCTGGGTTCGATCCCGATAGTCAGAAATATATATATATATATATATATATATATATATATATATATATATATATATATATATATATATTATACCACATATATATACTTGTGTGAGAGGAGTGGAGGTGAGGGGATGGAGTGAGGACCCCACTTACTAAGAGTTAAATAAACTTTTTACTTCAGTTCACAAAATCGCCCTGCGTAATTCCTCCTCCGGACATTTTAGAAATAATTTGACGTATTTTCGCTTTAATACTCCTCAGGATGCCAATTGTTTCCTATTTTATATATATTTTGATTCTGTATAACAATTTATGGCATTTTAGTAATTTGTTTATTTATTTATTTTTTCAAAAGGTAAAATTTTCCTCGTCGGCCGTATGGACCCGGTATAGTTCAGGAGTAGCCATCCCTAAGTACGTCAAATCGTGTTGTATAGTGCTAATCCATTGTGCAGATAAGAGCAATGCTCCTCTAGTAACGCAATTCAGATTTCAGCCTTATGGAAGAGAAGCCTCGCATCCGTCGTCTAGGGTCAGTACCAAGTAGAACATGACTAATGGCGTGTCTCTCTGGCCAGCGAGGGATGGTTAACCGACTGTTCTGTGGTGGCTTCTCCGGGGAGATCTCTCTCTCTCTCTCTCTCTCTCTCTCTCTCTCTCTCTCTCTCTCTCTCTCTCTCTCTCAGAAGGACTTTCGTGGTCATGGATTGTGTGTATTTAAGATGCGAAGAAGCATCTTCGTCCTCTTCTTACTTTTTCTGCTTCCGGAACTGATTAGCATCAAAAGCAGCAGCGTATTTTCTTTCTTGTAGCCCTCAAGTGTGCTGATCTCCGCTTTGGTCACATGCAAAACGGTGATTTGGAAGTCTCTCTCTCTCTCTCTCTCTCTCTCTCTCTCTCTCTCTCTCTCTCTCTCTGGTCCTCCTGGCCTTCCCTAGAACCAAGAAACCCGTGTTCGAGCCTGCTGGCAGGGCGAAGGAAGGAACGGCATGGATGTTTCATTAAAAATCTGAAATGCCTCTTTTGAGGTTAAGTATGAATCAGTACATGGTTGTTAATAAGTTGTTGTGGGTAGAAGAGAGTGAGAGAGAGACGATAGTAATCGGTGCTCATTCGAGATGTCTGCAAACTAGCATGAATAAAGGAGGGAAGTCCCGACAGAGTAACCTCATCCTATAGGGGTAAAAATATTCATCAGATTTTTCATTGTCATATGTAGTGGTGGCATTATCAATAGCAGGAGTTAACTTGGGAATTACCGTACAGTATTGTTAATTTCTATGGGAATAGCTGTAAATAGTGAGTGAATTTTTATGAAAACTAGTAGTAAACTGGAAGTTTCTATGGGACTTTTAATAGTGAGTTGGGAGTCTCTTTGGAATGAGGAAATTATGAAAATTAGGCTTTTTCAGCCATTCAGTGCCTAAGACAGCGAGGAGAGGAGGTATGAGTGGTTGGACAGAAGGATGAGAAGGTCCAGAAAGTAAATGAGAGGATGTGTAAGATTACAGGTGACACTAGGAGAGAACGCCACAATTACACCAAGAAGTGTAGTAGTTAGGGAGGTTTGACATTAAGATGAAAGAAAGGATTAAGGTACTTGAAGGCCAAAAAGTGGGTGCAGTATGAGCCGAAGTGATGCCAGCTGCACCCACTTTTTAGCTTTCAGCCTTCCTTAGAGATTAGGAAGATCCTCTAGGAATTTTAACAATAAATAGGAATCCCGTAAGGGTAGTGCCGTCAGTGCACCTCATGCGGTGTACTGCAGGCATTACTAAAGGTTCCTTGGCGGCGTCCCTTCGGCCCCTAGCTGCAACCCCTTTCATTACTTTTACTGTACCTCAGTTTTATTATCTTTCTTCCATCTCGCTATCCACCCCTCTCTTAACAAATATTTCTTAGTGCTACTGCGAGGTTTTCCTCCTGGCACACCTTTCGGACCTGCCTACTCTCAATTTCTTTTCCAATGCTGAATGACCTGATAGGTCCCAGTGCTTGGCCTTTGGAATAAACGCTATATTCAGTCCAATAAATAGGAAGTTTCCTAAGCAGCTTATCACGGTGAAAACTGGCGTAGTGAACTGGAAATTCCATGGTCAATGCAGTAGTGAATAAGGAGTTTCTTTTGGAACTGTTATGGTGACTATTTCCTTGCGAACTGCACCACTGAACAGGGAATTTCCTCTGCAGCTGTATTGGTGAGTAGGGAATTTCCTTAGGAATTGCTGTTGTTGGTCTTATCTTGAAGTAGGGTCTCTAGATAGAAGGGTATTGATGCATTATAAATTTTCTCTTCAGGTTTGGCTCAAGAAAATATGATGATTACTCGATTATGTAAGTAAACTAGAGTGGCACCACTGTGGTGTATTTTTGGATTTAGAAAAGAAACAATATGATAATGAAAGATGCTTTCACAAAATATTCACTCAGTTCAAACATACTTCATAAATCGTACATGAAACATTTGTCAAGTGCAATGGATGGGATAGATAAGATATTTCAAAAACTATCATTTTTATATTCTTTGATAATACAACTTCACTAAAGACTACATGCATACACTGATTCATTATATTCGTATTAATGCTGTACTTTGTTTCATGTGCTGTATATTATTATGGACAAATATAAAAATGCCTAACATAATTCACATCAAAACTATATGAAGGTCAGTTCTTAAATTGTTCCACTCAAGGGGCAGTTAGGAAGACCAGTTCAAAGTTAGGGTTTTTGCCGAAAAATGTGTCAGGACCAGTTTTAAATGGAACTGTCAAAAAGTCTCTCTCTCTCTCTCTCTCTCTCTCTCTCTCTCCAGAATCATAATATTACTATCATTATCCATTCAACCCAATCTCTTGTAGTGGAGAGGAACAGGGTGGTCATTTTGGGGTTTATTATCCTTACTTGGCTTATCATCAACAGTTAAATGTTTCTGCGCTTTTTATTCGCATTATTCCGTTGTCACGAACAAACCCCGTATGCAAATCATGCTAATTTGTGGAATTTTATTCCCACACTTTTATTTAAAACGCTAGATGTTACCTTTTGCTCAAGATAATTGAAGACATAAAAGACATATTGGTACTAGTGCGCGGAAGTCAGGGTGTTCTTGGGAGAGTAATCGAACACGATCAGAAATTTTGCGTAGCGGTGATTGGCTACTCAGATCTTTCGACCAATCGTTGGTGAGGAATGAGCTTAACCTTCCCGTGTCCGAATGCATCTACTCTAGGAGTGCGGTTCAGTGGTCTAAGCGTTTGCTCGGAGAAATTACTGGTCCGTGCATGACAATTTTCCAATTTGAGGTCGTCTGTTGGCCAGCGTCGTTATGTCAAAATGAGTGTGTTGTTCTAAGGCTTACGGTTTTAAGGTCTGTTAGAATATTCTTATGTAATTATTCTTATATTTGATTACATTCTTCAGTCTTTTACTTTTAGTTATCTCAATCTCATTTTAATGAGTCTCCTTTCATTTTTCTCTCTTGTCGTGAATGTAGAACCTTCGGAAATTTGATGACGCTCCCCAAAATAAACAGAGAGAGAGAGAGAGAGAATATTAAAGTAATAGACTCTTTTGTCCCCCTTTTTAGTGAGCTGGTTTCAGTACTTAGATTTTGAAGGAGCACTGCCAGACTCCATTTCCATGGGATTTCGTTTATATTTTCCTCAGAATTCCACGGAAGCTCCTTCCTTGCCTCCGAATCTTCTGTTAAATGCGAATTGAATATATAGAATATAGGGCAGAGGCCAAGCCCTGGGACCTATGAGTTCATTCAGCGCTGAAACGGAAATTGACAGTAAAAAGGTGAATTGCACTATGAATCAATTGTAAGGAGAGGCTGGAAAGTAAGATGAAAGAAAGAGAATATGAAACGAAGTACAGTAAAAGAAATGAATGGGGTTGCAGCTAAGGGCCGAAGGGACCCTGCGAAGAACCTTAAGTAATGCCTGCAGTGCACCGCATGAGGCGCACTGACGGCACTGCCCCGCTACGGGGTTTGTTTAATGGGAACCTTGGTAGTAAACTACCTCATAATGGCGCACAAAATAGTGTTTTGTGTATTTTTGACTTCGTGTAGGCTACTTTCATAATGCTTAGGAATTTGAAAATTTTACTCTCTGATAAGTCAGCACTGGGCTACTAATTTGGAAATAAGTCTCCACCTATGAGCAATTTGGGTATAAAATGGGTTAATTGTATTTTGTGGAAGGATCAAATCATGATCCTGACGAAGTCTGCCTATAAAGGTCTGAAGCTGCACTCCACGTGCTGCATGCACTGGTCATGTGGGTAACTTCTTCTTCCCAGCTTGTTCCCATTTTTATATGGGGTCGCCGTGATGCCTTCTTTTGAAGGACTTTGATTTGGCTTTGGGGTAGACTTTGTAGTTCCGATCGGCTGCCCTGCCTGACATCGCTTAGACCCCGGTATTGTGTACATGAATTGTACCAGTTCACCAGCGCTCTTTCTCCCAGCAGCGAGGAGTTGTTATGGGGTGAGGTCGACAGTCGAGAAGTGTGAGGTGTCTGTTATGTCATGTGGGTAACTGCTGTAGATATTTTTGAAATCCATACGTCCTGCTACAGAATAATGTTGTTAATGTTTTTAAATTTGGGAAGATCTCGCTCACTGTCATTTTTTTATATAGTTTAATTAAAACGTTCCCGTATAATAAAGACACAGCTCATGCTATCAGCTGGGAATCACTCCAAAATCGGCGTGATGTCGCCTCTCCTTTTTTTACATTTCTAGTGTAATCATACTGTTAGAAATGCTGGTAAGAAAGGGGGCGAGACTGCAAGTCCTGACCCTAGGGACGTTACGTATTTTCCTGAAGTTCAGTCCAGGGTACCTTCGTGCCGAGAGAAGGAAACACACAGCCGAATTCCAGTACATTAGGTTACATAAAGTAAAGATGGTTAGCCTTTATGTATCATATACTTTATCACGCCCAATGAATATATATATATATATATATATATATATATATATATATATATATATATATATATATATATATATATATATATAATAAAACACTATTTAAACGTTGCAACCATATATTTCGGGCACTTGCTTCTGTGCCCCTGTTCACTGGTAGAATATGGACAGATGAAATGTTACAAGGGTGTATATACAAAGCATATATATACCCTTGTAACATTTCATCTGTCCATATTCTACCAGTGAACAGGGGCACAGAAGCGAGTGCCCGAAATATATGGTTGCAATGTTTAAATAGTGTTTTATGGGCCTTCTTATATTCATATTACACTGTAGTATTACAGGAAAAGACATTCATATATATATATATATATATATATATATATATATATATATATATATAGATAGAGAGAGAGAGAGAGAGAGAGAGAGAGAGAGAGAGAGAGAGAGAGAGAGAGAATATGATTTAGACAACCATGCTAGTTTCTCCCTTGAGAAAGAAATATTTTTCTTTGAAACACTAGGATGTTCAAAGTAGTATGATCTGTTAGGCTTCCCAGCCTCTTTTGTTCGACTCGAATGACTGTACTTAATATTTCTATTGATGTGGAAAGCTGTGCTTCGTCCTTCACATGATTCATTAAAA
>NC_089788.1:63187719-63190219 GCF_040412425.1 Macrobrachium rosenbergii | reverse complement strand
CACCCACACAAACAAACGGGAGGTTTTAGATCAGTGGCCCACCCGGAGTGTTTTGCAGTTACTTAAAAAAATCATTTTTATTATTATTATTATTATTATTATTATTATTATTATTATTATTACCGTATTCTACTTTGATTTGCTTCTCTGCGTGTTTCGCTGAATTTATCTATTATGTTTCATAAGTTCCTTCATTGATTAAACCTTATTTCCCTTATTTGTTCACATTACCTGTTTACGCCCGCAGGTAGACTCGAAGGTAGACTCATGTGTGTTTCCTTTTAGGTTTGCATTTCGTGTAGATGCTCACTTGTATTTTAGTACAAAGCTAAATCCACTGTATTATTTATGGAAATTCTTGGTAAATCACTGTGAGCTAAGACACCGTTAATTTTGACCCTTAGATGCGTGAGAGATCTTGAACAACAACGTGCCCAAGATCTCAAAAAGGTGAAAGAAGAGGATTTTTTAATTATTTATCATTGACTTACGATTTGTTATCTGTCATTGATATATATATATATATATATATATATATATATATATATATATATATATATATATATACAGTGTATATATATATATATATATATATATATATATATATATATATATATATCATATCATATCATTTATATGTGTGTGTGTGTTTGTACGTTTGTCGCTGTATTATCAAAAATTAAAATAATAAACATGAAAGTGTTCTGTACCTTCATTAGACATGCACAAAAAAAAGAACTTAAACGCCCTCAAACAAATGAAAGAAAACTAAAAGGCATTGCATAAAAAGATCCAGCATTGTAGAGTTATATACCTTGGATTTTCTATTGATAGCGAATGTAAGCGTTGACAACTGTGCGACAATGATCGGAGATATAATAAAATGATTGGCAGTTTTGATAGCTCATCTTCCATTTACCTGGCCTCTTATTAAGCCGATGTTGGTCTTGAAGAAAGTCCTTGGAGGTAGCATCGCTGTGACTTTCCCTTTATTGCTATTGGCTGAGAAATGCGCTCTCCTTACTTCTCTTGCTATGGCCGTACTCGAGAGGTACAGTCAGTCAGAACTTAGAGATGTTCAGGATTATTAAAGTGGTTAAAGAAATTTGTTATGTAATTCTCTCTCTCTCTCTCTCTCTCTCTCTCTCTCTCTCTCTCTCTCTCAGCTTTTGTATTAAGAGAAACATAAACATTGATTGAAGTAAGGCTTTCTTGGTTCCTCTCCCACTCATATCGTGAGTGACGGATTCATAAAAACGCTCTCTCTCTCTCTCTCTCTCTCTCTCTCTCTCTCTCTCTCTCTCTCTCTCTCTCTCTCTCTCTCATTAACGCTAGTTTGCAAGAGTGGTTTTCACTTCTATGAAACTAAGATGAAAGTCATTAAAAATAATTTTTGAGAGGGTATAAGCATTATACAGTATATATATAATTTATATATAAATATATATATATATATATATATATATATAATATACAGGTATATTTATGTATATATATATATATATATATATATATATACATATATATATATATATATATATTCAGTGTCTGCTGTGATCTTGACGCGCTGCTGATGAGCCTAACGTATTAGTTATTGAAGTAAGCAGCTAATGTTGTGTATGTGGTCATCCTTGGTTAGCAGTTAAAATATGAATGTGGCTGTTGTTTTCTTTATATTATTCACTGCGAGGGGGAAACTGTTTAGCATTAAAAGAAGATTAAGTATATACTTATTCCTTTCTCATTTTACTTATTCCTGTGGCATATTCCATTCTTCTCCTCCATCATCATCATAAACGGTATTATTTCAGTCGTCGTTCGATTCCCTCTTCTGCCTCATGTCACCTGTGGACTAGTAGGTTTCTTTAAGGATTGCGCAAGGGCGACTTCATTTGGTTAGGATTGCGCAACATTAGAGCTCTTCCCCAATGTTTGTTTCGCTGACAGATGGAGCTGGAAAGTTGAACCTCGAGTGAGAATTAGATTCTTGTTATTCATTTGGTGGATTTCCTTGTAAGACATGTCATAACTCTCTCTCTCTCTCTCTCTCTCTCTCTCTCTCTCTCTCTCTCTCTCTCTCTCTCTCTCTCTCATTACACTACGTCGTTTTTCATATTTAATGCTACCTGGGAGGAAATCTTGTAACGAAGATCAGTTCATTTTCAGTATAAAAAAAAAAAAAGAATCAATATAGTGACGGTTTTTGCGTGTAAGTGATTTGGTACTGTTTTTTTATTTTGCATGCATGGAGTCGTGATTATTATTATGCCAATATTTCGACAACGGTAAGGATATATATTAAATCACACTCAGAGTTGAAGGGAATTTGGCATGGAAAAATAAAATAAATAGTAAAGGCTCTTTTTGGTTGTCAGTTGAGGCCTAAATTATCTCTAAATCCTTGCCGATAGTTGTCGGCAAAAATTGCTAAATATTTCCCGAGTCTAGCCCTTTGGCGATCCCCTCCCAAAACTTACAGTAATTCCTAGGAATTTACTTT
>NC_089788.1:63172719-63182719 GCF_040412425.1 Macrobrachium rosenbergii | reverse complement strand
ACTTGTCTTTTCTCCCCTCGAGGCAACTCTTAAATGGCTGTTAATGCTGCTGTTGCTGCTGCATGCGATTTTAGCACATTTGATGTACATACGTTGAATTAACAGTTGTTGCTTTTGTTGCAGCCATTAGGCTGTATGACTTTTGTTGCTGTGACAAGTTTGACCTAATCCTATGATTTTAAAACGGCAATGGTGATATTATTATTATTATTATTATTATTATTATTATTATTATTATTGTGTAGTAATAGTAGTAGTAGTAGTGACAAGAAATCATAGTACAGGTATACATATTTGTATGCTGGGGTATATATAGACTTCCAGTTTATGCACGTCTTGTAAGTGTTTCTTTTACCATTTGAGACTTGATTGTATTTGCTTCCTTCATGTTATTGAAACATTTCTTGAGACAGGTAGAGTGCAATGTACAGTATATCGTATCATGTAGCTCATTTCAATGTTATAATTAAAAACACAGGTATGTTATCAGCTAAAAATCAATCTACCTTTGCATTTTTTTCTCAAATGTAACTGGTTTAACGCTGTGCACTGTAATCCAATGTTTTTGCCAAAATATAGAAGTGATTTAATTATATGTTTTTATATGTTTTGTATATGTAAATTCTGTCGACAGTTGATACAAGACAACTGTGCGTTATGCCAAACTATGTGTTCTTAATATGAGAGGGAAAATGTTTCCGATTTTTAGTCCACCTTACGAGATTTTAGTTTTATCAAATTTCGTAACTTATCCTTCAAGTAGGAAGATCGGAAAGGAATTTATTTATTTGTTTACTTATATTCATTGTTTATTTATATGTTTTGAAAATAAGTGGCTCAGAAGAATGTTAGGAATTAATTGGAGGAATAGGATATCAAATAACAGAATTAGAGAGGTAACGGGGGTGAAGCCGGTCGATGAGTATGTTAGATTCTCACGCTGGAAGTGGCTAGGCCATGTGTATAGAAGACAGGGAATAGTACGAGATATACCGGGGTGGGTTGCCCTTGATAGAAGAGGTAGACTTAGGCCAAAGGAGACGTGATTAAGGACAAAATTGGTAATGCAGGAGAGAGTTTGGGGAGATCTTGAGAGTTAGCCCAGGACAGAATGTGGTGGCGTGAGTTCATCCAGGCCCTATGCATCC
The DNA here is from genome assembly GCF_040412425.1 of Macrobrachium rosenbergii. NCBI lineage: Eukaryota > Metazoa > Arthropoda > Malacostraca > Decapoda > Palaemonidae > Macrobrachium > Macrobrachium rosenbergii. The sequence goes on along the minus strand of NC_089788.1, from coordinate 63,181,571 downwards.
CCGTAGGTGCCACAAGAAATGATTGATTGATTATTTATAAAGTGATTGGTGTGCATTTAAATAAGAAAGACACATACACATGTGGGATGCGTCCATTCATGAAACCTTGTAAAGGCTACGATAAGTCTTTCGTAGGTTTGGCGAGGAAAGGCGCATAGAAAATTCTCCCATTGTTAATCATGTTAGCAGTGCCAGCCACAACGTAAACTTGTTTTTCTAACAAAATGGTAATGGAAGTGCGTGTCTCTTCAAATGCCGGATATTTGAAGCTGGTCTGATTGAGAAGACGAACAACTTGAATAGATTTTAAGGTCATGGAAACGGAATACTTTTAATTAAATTGTTATTTAGTCCTGATTAAAATAAGATGGAGGAAATTTATCCTTGGTGCTCAGCCGGAGCCTAATGAACTACAAATCCCCTAAATTGCCATCGATTTAGATTTTTTTTTATTTTGCTAAAAAGTACTGTTCTTTTGTACTGCCAAATCCATAGCTTGAAATGTAACGTTCTTCCGTTCTACCATTATTTTCTTTACATGGACATTTTTTTCTCTTCATTGCACCCTATTTACAGTGCTAATAAGACTATATATACTGTGTATATATATATATATATATATATATATATATATATATATATATATATATATTATTTTTGTTTTATATATTATATATATATTGTTCCATATTATATATTTGTCCACACACACATATGATTGTTTTTGTTTTGAACTAAGGTAGGTTCAAACCATTGTTCTATGCCCTTGTATGCGGTTTATCCAGGAAATTACGATAGGATGAACTCGATTTGTTCTGTATATATAAATCGTAGCCCATATTCTATTAGGGTGGTTGGCGGTGTCGCCTCCTTACATTATTTGCATTTTTATTTATGTACAGATTATGAGAATACCTGCGTAGCTATAAATGTTTCACGTCACATTAGGCACCACATCACATAGGCTAACTTATGTCGTATGACAACCCGAAGCAATAAGTTATAACAACAAGAATGTGTATATTTCGCTTCCTTCCATTTTCGTAATAATTAAAGTAGTCAATTTTCTGTTTTTTTTTTTTCTTTATTTTACGGAGGATTTGTTCCTAATAACAGTCATTTACCTTCCTGTCATTTAGTAGCACTTATTGTCAAAATGAGAGTGATTCAAACGTTAAACGGCTATTGAGGGATGGCACAATAGACCAAGGAAGTGTTTATGACACGTAATTTTAATGTATTTTTAATTACTATCAATTATGATTTGCGACGCCAAGGATTCCGCTTTAGGTAATTACATACCTTTTCTTGTTTCTATTCTGGCCAGTTTCTTCCTTGGGAAGGTCCTGCAGATGGCGCGTGGTAGGCTTGCAGGTTCCTCCGTTCTTTTCGTGGTTTTTAGTTCATAGTCTTTCATGTCATAGTAATCGTCGACTTTTGAGTTCCTTTTTATGTATGTACAGGCACTCTTTACCAGAATTGAGAGAAGTCCGACCCGATTCTTGAACTGCATAATGAATACCTAGTTAGGATACAGTTCAAGAAGTACCTAGTTAGGATGATCAACAAGTCTCTATAAGAACCCGACCAGTAACACTTGTTTTATCAAGCGAAAGGAGATATTACGATTCCTGGCCCAGCTCGGTGGTTGCAAATCCTTCTAGGACATCTGTCGTCTCTGGAGAAATTAGCCTAACACAGGCATCTTCCCAACTACCTTCCCATGCATTCCGCTCAGAGGTATTTGAAGAAAAGATGGTCATATACAACCAGTCCCCTTGACACTCCAGGTCCCTTGGATGGAGAAGGCGAAGGGGGAACTTCAGAATTGGCTGGACAACAGGAACCTCCTAGTAGGATTTCTTCTGAAAACTGGCCCTCCAGAGATGGTGCTGCTCTCGGTTGCTTTGAAAGCAGGAAGGGGAGCTCACCTGAGAGGGTGTTCATCTAGGTTCTTGAGATGGGACTGACCTATCTGCATTGCAATCCTTTTAGGAGTTAATGGGACATTGGTGTTGCTTATGAACAACAACTCGATTTTTTGACATACACCAAAAAAGAGGGAGGAATAATATCCCCACCTACTGTATGTGTATACTGGTGAGACATTGCACAAGTGGTCACCCACCATCCCAGGAACTGTTGGGAAGGTACATCCTAGGTCATGAAAATGTGATAGCTGATCAGCTCAGCCACCAGGGTCAAATGGTAATGCTGGGGACAGAGTGATCTCTTCACCCGGATGTAGCAAATTGGTTGTTGGAAATCTTGGGGACTCTGGTAGTAGATCTCTCTGCCACATGGCCAAAGAGAAAACCCCCAATGTTTTGTTCACCTTTGGTGGATCCCTGAGTGGTGATGGAGGATGCTTCCAGCACCCATGGGAGACGTTTCTGCCTTCCCTCCATTTTGCCTTATTAGAAGAGAGATCAACTGATTGCTGATCACTCCCAGTCTCGAGATGACTTTCATGGCCTCCAGGTGGCCACAACTCAAATGATACTTGGTTGAAAGAATTCAAAAGCAAAAAACTGTATATCAGATTTGCATTATACATTTCCTATTTTCGTTTTGGGGCATGAAAAATTAATTACGAAAAGAAAAATTTCGTAGTGACGTCATTGTCCTTGAGAAGAACTATTCTTGATGAAAATCTGTTTCATATATATATATATATATATATATATATATATATTATATATATATATATATATATATATATATATATATATATATATATATATATATATATATATATATATATATATATATATATATGTATGTATGTATATTAATGCTGTAGCTGACCTAATTGTTATAGATACACACACATATATGTATATATATATATATACTGTATATATTTATCATTATCACCATCTTTGCTTCCAACGCAGCATGACTTTACTCATTTTGTCCCTGTGCTCCATCTTCCACAAATCTCCATTTATTTTCCTGCCTCCTTTATAGGTCTCATCTAAGTAGGTTAGGGTCTTCCAACTCTTCTGGTCTCACTGGAACCCAGTTGACATTATCACTCACTGTTTCCCAGAGGATGTGCAGTTAGTTAGTTATAAATGATTTGTTTAACCAGACCTCTGAACTCTTTTAGGGTTCTAATGATATATATATATATATATATATATATATATATATATATATATATATATATATATACATATATATATATATGTATATATACATATATATATGTGTGTGTGTGTGTGTGTGTGTGTGTGTGTGTGTGTGTGTGTGTGTATCTGCAGTGAATACCCAAGATCCCAGTAACCTAAAAAGTGCAGATGATATCCACTGGCGCAAAAAAAAAGTTCAGTATACCTTATTTTAACCAGACCACTGGGCTGGCCCGAAGGATTAGATTTATTTTACGTGGCTAAGAACCAATTGGTTACCTAGCAACAGGACCTACAGCTTAATGTGGAATCCGAACCACATTATACCGAGAAATGAATTTCTATCACCAGAAATAAATTCCTCTAATTCTTCATTGGCCGGTCGGAGTTTCGAACCACTGGTGCATAAAAATTCAGGAAATGATGCAAGAAGAGTTGAATTTAGAAGCTTCTCTAGTATCTGGAGTCCAGTTTAGTTGTCTTAATTTTCATATCAGATTAGCAACTCAGATTAAGAAGAGATTCATTGGAATAAATAAAGTATTGCCCATTTAGTACTCTTGCCCAGATACTGCACCCAGAGAGGATAAGTCAAATTTGCCGGGGTTATTAGGAATATATTAAATTAATCTGAAGTACATTCTGACCCTGTTAGGTACAATTTTGAAGTGTGCTGACAGATCGCATGTGTTTCCTCACTCAAGTGAATTCATGTCATCATTAATTGTCTTAGCTCGTTCATCAGCGGCTGTAGAGGGAGTGTTCTCTCACGTGAAGTGAATTAAGACAGGCACCAGAAATGGCTTGAACACGGAGTCGGTGAACTGGATATTCTTAACCAAGGTGAATGGTGTTATACCGTGTTCTGAACGGGAGCAATCTATAGGGATGCTTTATACTACATCGAAATATAAAGCTGATGTAGAGGAAGGAGAAGGAGATTGCGATTTTATGTACCTCAGCATTTTCAGTAGAATGCGTTGTGCGGTGTTCTTTATATTTTCATGAAAGAATGATCATTTATGTTTTCATGGAAGATTGATAATAATCGGAATTAGTTTGACCTGTGCATTAGCCTTCTCTGTAATGTTGCCAAACTCAGTTATGAAAAAGTTCTTGGAGTGGTGCATAATTTTATTTTTTTATAAATAATACTCATGATAAAGTGTTTTCGTCTTATCCTACTTTCTGATAAACCCATAGACATTCGTTCAATTACTTCATGTTTTGCAAAGGTCAGTTTACAACTGTCTAATTTTTATCATGAATGTATAATCCTATGTCAATTTTAGTAATGAAAGCGAATTCATAACGTTGATTATATAAAACGGATGTAATACAATGACTTATCTAATGATTTACTGTTACAGTTGAAAATGATTTTACAGTATATGGATGATGGCAATATTCGTAGGAAGGAAGAGGAGGTAATTGGACTGTATATATGTATGTATGTATACGAATATATTATATACCGTATATATATAATATATATATATACATATTTTTTTTTTAATTACATTGAGGAAAAATATGTAGGCTCTACGATTTTAAATCTTTAACGGTACGAAGGGTACATTTTCCTTGGAAGTTGCGGTACAAATATTTTTTGTGAGATGGGAACTTCGGGCTGGTTAACAGGCAAAATACTGCTTATAAACACACACACACACACATATATATATATATATATATATATATATATATATATATATATATATATATATATATATGTGTGTGTGTGTGTGTGTGTGTGTTGGACAGAAATATTATCGTTATTTTTATTGTTCTTGGGTTGATGGAATTTTAACGAAGGGATGAGTGTTATTATGAAGTTTTATAAATTAATTCTTTTTGAATAATATTAAAATAGTTTATTTCTTTTATTAGTTAGCGTTCCCAAGTGGCCCATAACGGGAGTGACCTCAAGACTGTACTTCGAATTGTTTTGTTGTCACGTCAAGTAATATGAAGTAATGAGTAGCACATGAATTGAATTATATATAACATTCTTATAGGTAAAGATGATCGAATATTTTCAATATTTCCCAGCAAGGAAACCAATTACATATGTAATTATGCATACTTTACCTAATAGTAGAATGATCATTATAGAACCTGATATAACTTGAAGCTCTAGATGGTAATATTTTGGCAGATATATCATACAACGTGTGATACATTTGCTGTTTTTTTTTATCAAACCTCACGAAAAAAACACTAATTCAGTAGTTTGGCACCAGGGAAATTTTATTCAGTCTCAACAAAAAATATATTTATATATATTCGTCTCGACGCCAGATAGCAAACAAATCAGTCAATCAATTGGCCAGTGCAATGAAAGGCCATAAATATGTCACATGGTTGTATGGTGGGTCCATATGCTGGCGGTGGATTAGTCGGTTTTGTGAAATCTCCACCTGACAGATTTACTGGCGAAGCTGTTTGTTTTTCAGGGAGAAGAATAATAAATTAAAATTAAAATTTTTTTTATTGTAGCCTGTTCTCTAAATTTTTTTATTATATATATATATCTGAATATAAAATATATATATATATATATATATATATATATATATATATATTTTTTTTTTTTTTTTTTTTTTTTTTTTTTCAAGTATTTGTGAACAATGATATTCAGTACAGGTTCTCTTGGGTTTGAATTTAATGAAAGACTAGGCAAGTGAAATCAAACAATGCAGAGGCGCAAAAAGATTTGGACATCAAATAGAATTATATAGAACGAAAGTAAGATTTTGCATATGTCTAGCACGAATTGTGTGTAGTCCTACAAGATGTGAAATCTGGTATGAATATGAAGTTATAACTAAAAGATATCGTCGATTATAGAAAAGGGCTTTAAGAATATTGAGAATCAAATGGCAGGATTACGGAATTTCTACTAAATTATGATATAATAATGAAATGTACTTGGAAATGATATGGACATGACCTTCGCAATACCACTGGGAGAATCGTACGTAATAGCATCAGTTGGGTTCCTGTGGGCACCAGAAGATTTGGAAGACCCAGACCTACTTGGAGGAGAACATAGGCTGGATACGAGTGGAGATACGTGGAAGATGAAACATAAAAGATATGAGTGGCGGAATTTCACAGAGATCCTCCGTGTTTCTGGGGCCGATGATATGTTATAGGTGGGTGGGCAGAGTCACTGTCTGTCGTTGTGTCTACCAAGCAACAGTCAGAGTCCTGCCGTGGACAAAACACGCATCATTTGTATTTTCCCTTGGACGTAAGTTATTCCCTAGGTATATTTAGTAATTATGGTTTGATATTCGTGAATGTAAAAAAGTGACGCGTGTATATAACAAAAGTTTATATGCATATATATATACAGTATATATATAATATACAGTATATATATATACACACATACATACACACTGCTTATATCGACCCCTGTACCTGTAGGGTAACTATGATTGCGCGGACGATTCGTGTTCGTGAAGGGATTGTCTATATTTATATGAATTCCCGTTATATATACATCATAAAAAAAGAAACTGCCTGACCCCCTCTGTTTTATTCTGGACCTGTCAAGTTGTTTTGTGGATACCGGAAACCATTCGACGAATTTCACAGTTGTCTAGTTTGAATATATCATGGGGGGAATTTATGACTGTCTGTGGCCCTTTCTCTCGTTGAGTGTGTGTGTGTATGTATGTATGTATGTATGTATATATATATATATATATATATATATATATATATATATACATACATATTTATTTATATATATATATATTTATTTGTTGTGTGTGTGTGTGTGTGTGTAGGTACAGAAGGGAGAGTGTGATGAGTTTTGTCCTTATTTGTATGTAAAATATAATTAAATTTTATCTCTATAAAAATATATATATATATATATATATATATATATATATATATATATATATATATATATATATATATATATATATATATATGTATGTATGTGTGTATGTATATGCATGTATATAAGTGCGTATCTGTATATGATTTATTATGATACAGTCTGTCACAGATACGAAAGAATATGTGGAAATAATTCCATTTTTTCTTTAATACTTTAACATTGGATTTGTTTAGTTGTATTTGGCTAGTGGACTCAGCGATGGAAATATACTGTTTATCTTCACTCACGCAACCAAGTGAATGAAAAACATTAAGTGTATACTCAAATATATCTCGAAGTCAGTCCTCTTTCGGTAAGGCTGTTATGACCAGATTGAAAGCACAGTGTCTGACCACTTAAAGGCACTTAAGTGTTCTTGTAAGCCGCGTTTATATGACGGCAGACTACATAAATCCTTCCTAAGTACTTCCGAAAGTGAGCGAATTAAGGATTTTAAGATTGCGTTGTGTACATGAGGATTGCTTAAGAGATGCCGAGATTGCGCAGTAAATGCGAATATTGCGTAATATTGGTAACTGGCGCATTTGAATGAAAAAAGTTGACCATTCTACGTCTGTTAGTGGACGTTGGCGTTGAATGATGATGAATATATTAAAAGAAAACATCAGAGTGATGTGGGAAATTTCTCATGGATTACTGTGTTTTGACTCCTTCCAGGGACCTTTTTGCCCGTGTTTACTTTTCTCAAATTGTTGACGATTCTGATAACTCAATAACACTTGTATTATCTCCTGCGGGATTGCGCATAATCTGCGCATAATTCGTCCCTAAGTGCCGAATTTGTCGTTACTAGATCGCGCGCTTGCTTTGACGGAAATGTTTTGTTAGAGGAGAAACAGAAAAACTTATAGGGAAAGGTGTAAACAGTGTTTAGGGTTTGTAGAAATGTTTAGTGAAATGGATTTTTTTAATAGCATTAGCCAGTCTTTATTTTCGATGCTATACTTCTTCACATTTTATTCTATATCAGTTTTTAAGGTCTCTCTCTCTCTCTCTCTCTCTCTCTCTCTCTCTCTCTCTCTCTCTCTCTCTCTCTCTCTCTCTCTCATCTGATATATATATATGTGTGTGTATATATATATGTGTATATATATATATATATATATATATATATATATATATATATATATATATATATATATATATATATGATTGTTTTTTGTTTTGAACTAAGGTAGGTTCGAACTCCATGCCATTGTATGCGGTTTATCCAGGAAATTACGATAGGATGAACGATTTTTCTGATCTTTTCTCTCTCTCTCTCTCTCTCTCTCTCTCTCTCTCTCTCTCTCTATATATATATATATATATATATATATATATATCTATATATATATATATATATATATATATATATATATATATATATATATATATATATATATATATATATATATATATATATTCCTAGAACGGGTATCAGAAGCTCTTTAGCCCGACAAGCTCAATGTCATAACACGATCAAAATTGCTTGTGCATCGTAATTTCTTTCACTACCTCAAATTCGTGGGAATGCATCTTCCGATGCATTATTTAAACTCAAAATGTGCGACGCCTTCGGTCATTTCAGTGACCCGAACAAGTGACTCAGCTCTTAATTCAATTTCTCAACAAGTTTCAACAACCTTAACAAATGTCTTAGATCACTCAGTTGATGCAAACTACTAGTAAATTAACAAGTGAGAGCTGTTCTCTCGCACCTCGAGCGGTGCACTGCAGGCATTACTTAAGGTTCTTTGTTGCGTCCCATCGGCCCCTTGCTGCAACCCCTTTCATTCCTTTTACTGTACCTCCGTTCA
>NC_089788.1:63160219-63167719 GCF_040412425.1 Macrobrachium rosenbergii | reverse complement strand
CTCATAGACGGCGCGGCGCTACTGACCGAAAGTCAGGAAATTTCTTGTGTTTTTTTATTTTATTATTCGTAATTTTTATGGCGTTGAATAAACGCGATGAAATTTTCTCTTTACTGTAATGTCAAGCTGGATGTTACGCTGATGGCCGTGGAAAGTTATTTATGGCCAAATGGAAGGAAGTTTGTGTTTTCTACGTCTTATCGTTGCCGGTCTGCGTGACCTGATTACGGTTATGTTGATGTAGTGAAAGATTGCTATCATTGTTGCTATGGATATTGTAGTGAATGCTGTTATGCGTTAATTTATTAGTACTGATACTGGTAAATAGTAGTAGCAATAGTATTAGCAGTATTTAGTTTGGTTCATGGTGTATGTTTTAGAAGTAGGAGTGATAGTAACTCTCTCTCTCTCTCTCTCTCTCTCTCTCTCTCTCTCTCTCTCTCTCTCTCTCTCTCTCTCTCTCTCTCTCTCTCTCTCTCAGACCAGTGTAATTAAAGCCATTTCATTATCTCTCATTTTAAATTGAATAGTAACAAAAACTAGATTTAATAAAAGAAATATAGACTTAATTTTTAAGAAGATAAAACTGTTATTAGGCAATCTTTCTGCTACATCACCATGCGAGTTATTTTAGTACAATACGGTTCAGATTCCACGTCGGGCAATAGGCAACCTACCTTAATGATTAGGGAAATTCAAGGAACGGGCTTTGAGGTGAAATTAGCTGTCTTACAAATGAACAGTTGACCCATGCTAGAAGATTTGCATTGGGATTTTGTTGGCATCGTAGATTCCTGTTATGAATGATTTTCTTCTTTGCTTTCTCGTCTCATGTGGACATCCTGTTCTTTACAAGCTTGCTTTGCATGTTAATGGTCTTGCAGGCTTGCTTCGTATAAAAACCTTGCCTATTTTGAATATTAATACAGTAACATTCGCCTTAATGGACGTAAGCTTAACGGACTTCTGTACATAGCTGCTACATTATTATCACTCATTTTTGCTTGGCTACCATTTTAGAAGCCATGCATTTTTTAATAGATCTACATTAGATGTTCAGTGTAAAGTACAGATTAATTTAGGTTAGGAGCAATGTGGAGTTGCTGGCATCTGTAAGGTAGCCAAAAATATGTATGTTTACTTATACACACACACATATGTGTATGTTTGTATATATATATATATATATTATATATATATATATATATATATATATATATATATATATATATATATATTCATTTGTTACCTTAACGGGCTTTTTGCTTATCAGAAATTCGGACCCCGAAATGCCTGTGGAGTTTAGGTGCTAATGAATTATCATCATCATCCGATAACGGTACACATACGGTATAGTAAAAAAAAGTATTGGGTGAAGAAAAAAAAATGCGCCAATGAAACGCTGTATGAGCCGCGGCCCATGAAACTTTAACCATGGCCCGGTGGTGGCCCATCCTCTATCGTTGCCAGAAGCATGATTATGGCTAACTTTAACTTTAAATAAAATCAAAACTACTCAGGCTAGAGGGCTGCAATTTGGTATGTGTGATGACTGGAGTTTGGATGATCAACATACCAATTTGCAGCCCTCTAGCCTCAGTAGTTTTTAAGATCTGAGGGTGGACAGAAAAAAGTGCGGACGGACAGACAAAGCCGGCGCAGTAGTTTTTTTTTACAGAAAATTAAAAGGTCACGTGGACATTTGTCTTTCAAGAGCCCGCGCACGTGCGCGCGCACGCTATCACTATTATCCTCCATATCTGGTCACGTAACCACCTTAAAATCAACCACTTTAATATTAATATGGATGGTATTGAGAGAGCGAGAGAGTATGAGTGTGTCACTGTCTACGGGGATCGAGTTTCAATGTCCCCTAGGGGCTAGTGCCACCCACAGGTCATGCCCGGGGATGGGGAAGTAGGGCCTAGTATTATGGTCTGAAGTTGACCATATGGCACTGTTGGGATTCTTAATTGATGGGGAGATTTGTATAGTTATACTGTAATGGCTGGTCTGTGAGAGCTTCGGTATGCAGAGGACGTTGTAAGCCAATTGACGATTACTACCTTAGTCATCTTTATTATTATTATTATTATTATTATTATTATTATTATTATTATTATTATTATTATTATTATTATTATTCAGAGCGTTTATTGAGCGATAGTATTTTATGTCAGGGTTTACTTTCATTAAATAATTCTAATCTATAAATGGGTTCTCTCTCTCTCTCTCTCTCTCTCTCTCTCTCTCTCTCTCTCTCTCTCTCTCTCTCTCTCTCTCTCTCTCTGTGAAATTTATATATATATATATATATATATATATATATATATATATATATATATATATATATATATACATATATATATACATACATATCTCTCATGTGAAAAATATGTTATTTATATATATTTATATACAGAGCGTATATGTATAAATATATATACATATATACAGTATATATATATATATGTGTATAAGCGTAAATACTTAATGTATATTTTCGCTATTGTAGCCATACATGGAGAAAAGCGGATGACAAACCAGATGGCCTATATAACCATCGTCTCCACTTAGGCAATTGGCGAATAAGCAGCTCATAAACCAAGATAGGTTCCATTAGAAACTCTTAAGACTTACGAGTTCATGTAAACCCAGAGGGAACTAAATAAAAAAAAAAGAGAGAGAGAGAAGTTGGGAAAAAAGCATTACAGTTCACTACTTTTTCGTAAGTAAATGAGCACGTGTGTCTGGAATTTCCGAGTGCACGACACACTCTTAAGTATCCATAATGGAGCCGTAACAGAGACAAGTCCCTTCTGTTACTACTACTACCCATTCATTTAGCTACTCAAAGAATAGGTAGACCTAATTCCCAGGCTGTCACCCCACCCCCGTCCACTCCCTCCACCCCTGACATATAACTATGAATTGTCTCCTCCGCTGCTCGTTCGAATGTCGTCTTACAAGGCTTGCTATTTTGTTTGTTTTTTTTCGTATGTCAGTTATATATGATCTGAGTTTATATAAGATAACATATTAAGTCCAGTGTCTTTGCTGATATACGAGTATCTAATTAGATATATATTTTATATATACATATATGTATATATATAGATATATATAATATATATTGTATATATATACATATATTACAGAGTTTCCATGCAAATATTTCTGACTTACAGTGTTACGTTGTCCCTGGGATGTCAGAAAATTTGCTTTAAAATTACAGTATTGCTTTTAAAATTAAAGCAGTGATATGTAAATTAACCACATTTTTCTCTTATCTTTTTCAGGTAGGTGTTCGTTTCTGCTGTCGAGGGTGAGGATTATAATCGGCTTAGAGTTTGAGGTAAGAGGAGATTATAGAAGTCCTTGTTGCAACGAGTAGCTGATAGTACTGGTTTTAATGTATTTAAGAGATATTGGCCCCTAAAACATCGGTACACACACACACACACGCACGCGTACAGACACACTGGTATGTATGTATATACGAGTATATATATATATATATGTGTGTGTGTGTGTGTGTATACGAAAATAAAAAGGCCCATGAAAACAATATTTACACGTTGCGACCATGTATTTCGGACACTCCTTTTTCTGTTTACCTGTTCACAGAATTAGTTTTGTGTGAAATATATGGTTGCAACGTGTAGTGTTTTTATGGTCCTTTTTATATTTTCACAGTATATTGTTGGATTACAGTAAAATACATTTATATATATATATATATATATATATTATATAAAATATTTATATATATATATATATATATATATATATATATATATATATATATATATATATATATATATATATATATATATATATATATATATATATATATATATATATATATATATATATATATGAACACACACATATCACAGCAGGAAGTACTGGGCTATTTAAGTGATGGAGGGACCTTTTTTCCTTCTGCTTCCAAGCTCTGGAAATCTGTATGGGATCGAATTCCCCCCTTGTAACATTTCTCAGCCAAGATGAGCGTTCCCATCACCTCGCAGTGTGACTCCATCCATTCTTGATTTCCCGTATTACCCGACCTCCTTTCTTCTTGCATTCTCTCAGATCTAATCCATATGACGACACTGGGATTACTATTGTATGGCTGAAATTTACATTGGAGAGATTACCAGGTGACAACTACAGTTCGCGAGAGGTCGCATTTCCCCGATAGATTTACCTATTAATGATGGAATTTATCCCTGTCGTGATAGGCACATCGTAATTTCTCGAAATGACATTGTTAATGAACTTAGAAAACAAAACGTCTCTTATATATTTAGGCTTTTTAAAGGAATGCCAGTATTACTGGCGCCAGTAAATTATGAAATTTTGTGACCAAGAAACTTAATAATTAATTGAGTAATTGTTTTGCCAAGGAAACTTTTTTTTTATATTTGTTTACTTTATAACACGGAAATAATGATTTGGATTGAGCTTGTAATATTAGAACGAGTGGCAAACCAGTTTTTAAAGCGCATTTTTAAATATCTTTGAGGCACCGGTAGAGTATTAGTTTATTCTTGATTGTCGTACAAGGCTTGTTTTAATTTTCTGTAAAAGAAAACTGTTGTGCAGGCTTTGTCCGCCCGCACTTTATTCTGTCCTCACTTTTTACTGTCTGCACATTTTGTGCCCGCCCTCAGGTCTTAAAAACTACCGAGGCTAGAGGGCTGCAAATTGGTATGCCGATCATCCACCCTCCAATCATCAAACATGCCAAATTGCAGCCCTGCAGCCTCATTGCTTGTTATTTTATTTAAGGTTAAAGGTAGCCATAATCGTGCCTCTGGCAACGATATAGGACAGGCCACCACCGGGCCATGGTTAAAATTTCATGGGCCGCGTCTCATACAGCATAATACCGAGACCACCGAAAGACAGATCTATTTTCGGTGGCCTTGATTATACGCTGTAGTGGCTGTGCAGAAAACTCGATTGCGCCGAAAAACTTCGACGCATTTTTTACTTGTGCATATATCATTCAGTTTGTTTGTTGAAGGACCTTCAATTCTCTGCGACGGGAACCGAGGCGGATAAAGGGAAGTGTGTTCCCATTTAGCCACTGAAGTTTTTTTCCTTTTTTGATGGCGAAAATTATTATCCAAGTAGGAAAGGACTGGACTGTAATGCGAACACCAGAAACATTTTTATTTTGTGTTTATGCTTGTCTCGTCAGACTTACCATCAGAATTATTTTCAAAATCATTTGTAAAAGCTCAGTCTGAACATGAACTCCCATTATTACTCTTATTATTATCAACGTAATATTCATGACTCACAAGAGCTGAACTGGTCTCCTAATTATAATATATATATATATATATATATATATATATATATATATATATATATATATATATATATATATATATATATATATATATATACAGTATATATATATATGTATGTATATATATATATATATATATATATATATATATATGTATATATATATATATATATATATATATATATATATATATATATATATATATATATATATATATATGTATATAAAGCGTAGATGATTACTTTTATATGCTAGTTTTGCATGGATAACAATAGGATAGTTCTTCCTGTTGAGCGTATTGTTACCAGTGTAATGTTTGCAGTCGTAAATTTGTGATGTCCTTACAATGTTAATGACGTATTGCACTAAAGAAGGACCTAAATTTATGTTGAAAGAACATTTATTGACTATTCCGCTCAATAATGACTCTTGTTGTTAGAACATTTTTTCCTTTAGCAGGAAGAGTATTTTAATGAATAAAAAGAAATGGGGAAGAATTTTTTGACATTTTTTGCAACACAAACACTCAATCACACACACACACACACACACATATATATATATATATATATATATATATATATATATATATATATATATATATATATATATGAAGCTTAACACTATACGCTGTATTGTTAGTTTTCATTATGTAGTGCAGTTTTAAAGCAAATGGTATTTGATGTAAAATGTAAATATATGTAATAGTTAATATTCAAGTGGAAATAATATTGGTGAAAAATTAAGTAGAAAATAGCGTTTGATTTCACGTAATAATTTATTTATATGTGGAAATCGTTTGTCTAATAGAGAGCCGTCTCTGTTAAATTGACATTTTTTAACGCGTGGTAATATAGTTAACCCTCCACAGAAAGGATTGAAGTGAAATTAAAAATACTGGGACTACTTGTTATTTTATAGGCTTTTTCAATGCACGTAGCAAATAAGTCACCGTTCTCCATAGGCGTCTTCGCCCTCACAGGGCGTCTCCAGATGATCATTGTCTGTTGGCAGCGAAGGAAAAGCTCATTCTTGACCTACACTCCGGCCTCCGTCAGTAGGCCAAGAGGAGGAGCTGGGGAGTTGCGTTGGGAATTCTCTCTCTCTCTCTCTCTCTCTCTCTCTCTCTCTCTCTCTCTCTCTCTCTCTCTCATTATTGTTTCCTAGTTCTGTCACCATGTTCTCCCATTTTTCACTTATGTGGGGAGGAGAGTGATGCAGATTTTATCATGTGGGGAGGAGAGTGATGCAGATTTTATCATGTGGGGAGGAGAGTGATGCAGATGGAGGTGCCTTGTGGGAGAGCAAAGAAAGACCGAAGAAGCGAAGATGGATGGATGCAGTTAGAGAAGACCTGAGAGACAAACAATTGTCAGAGGACGATGTGTCTGACCGAGCCAGGTGGAGGAAAGCTGTCAGAAACATCGACTCCACATGGAAGTGGGAAAAGATGCAGAGAAAGAAGATCTCCCTTCTGCAATCTTACCTTCTTCTCTCTTGTCTGCCCGTTCGCTTTCCTATTCTTTTTCTCCCCACGTATTATTCCGTGCTCTTATGATTTCGAATAATTTTTTTTACATTAAAACTCCTCCTCCTCCTCGTAAGAAATGTAATGCATATTTTAAGTAAAACGATATTTTTTGGAAATGATAAAACTTTGAACACCTATGGTAGTTGAGTGGTTTCTTTTATGGGGGTGGTGTTGGGGGAATTCCGTTTCATAAGGATTATTTTGGAAAAACTTGAATGACCTTGAGTCATTGAAGGTTGGCAGTGAACGATGCTTTATAAAACATCCACGTGAACTGAGCGATGGTTAGTGAAATTCATCTATAACAGATGTAGACGGTAATAGTTGGATTTGTTTCCGTTCCAATGTCGACGACGGCTGAGTAGTAGCCTAATACTGAGAAAGAGTCCCGATAAATTTCATCATTGAAAATTGATGATGGTCTTTGTGAATGGGAGAGAGGAAAGAAGATTACAATAATGTCTGCAGAAGACGGCGCACTAAACGTGTCACCTAGATAATTGTAACTACCCCGTTTGTCCTTGACTGAAAACAAGTAAAAATGCGCCGAAGTTTCTTCGGCGAAATAGAGTTATCTGTACAGCGTATAATGCTGTATGAGCCGTGGCTCATGAAACTTTAAGCTACGGCCCGTAGGTGGCGT
>NC_089788.1:63137719-63155219 GCF_040412425.1 Macrobrachium rosenbergii | reverse complement strand
GGAAACTATTTTACCGGCTTTTTCTGTCCGTCACTTTCTTTCCGCACTTTTTTCTGTCCGCACTTTTTCTGTCCGCCCTCTTATCTTAAAAACTACTGAGGCTAGAGGGCTGCAGAGTTGTATGTTGATCGTCCACCCTCCAATCATCAAACATACCAAATTGCAGCCCTCTAGCCTCAGTAGTTTTTATTTGATTTAAGGTTAAAGTTAGCCATAATCGTGCTTCTGCCAACGATATAGGATAGGCCACCACCGACCCGTGGTTAAAGTTTCATGGGCCGCGGCTCATGCTGTATTATACCGAGACCACCAAAAGATAGATCTATTTTCGGTTGCCTTGATCATACGCTGTAGCGGCTGTACAGAAAACTCGATTGCTGCGAAGAAACTTGGCCGCATTTTTTACTTGTTTTCTTGTTTGAGTTCGATGTCTAAATATGATGCTTTGAAGATTTACCCGCATAGCAAATGATGTGGTGGGAAGGTCTTATCAGGAAGGAACCAGAGATGTTTTATTGTTGCCACTAATTGCAATAAAGAAGACATACAACATATACGTTGTTTAGGTCATCGCGGCTTCGTTAACCTATGATTTCCCGGTGCCAATTTATAAAGCAACTAAAGAAACACTCATCTCTCATCATACTTGAGTCTCACTCCGATCTTTTTTTATTTTTTTTCTTACGTTTGGCCTTGTCAGTCTAATTGAATGCTTTTCAGAATTCAGTTATTTGTGTCCAGGCTTCTCTCCCTCATGAAAATTAGTAAGAGAATCATCTTTTGCGAACACTGGATATTAACTTTTACTTTTTATTCCTTTTTTCTTATTGTTCGAACAGTTTTTCCGCCTTCCCTGTATTAATAACAAAAACAGCCACTACTGCTACTATTGCATGAATAATAAGCATCCTGTAGAATACTAGGGACCTTTTCATAATATATGTGAAACGTCATGTATTTCGTCACACGGCTCACATGACCCAGTATCAAACGACGGTGCTGTGGGATTTTTAGTAGACGAATCTTACAATTCTCTTCGGATGAGGCCACCAGTCCCATGCCTTCTTCACCTAGGTTGCTATGATTGTTATCCACTACAGTCGACTAACTGCTAGGGATATAATTCAGTCCCTGGGTCAACGAGGGCACAATAGGATTCGATGGAACGTGCATAATGCCCTTCTCGCTCGGGATTCGAATCAGGGATCTCTCGATGGTGGGGCTATGTTTACAACAAGTACGGGAAGAATGTGTGTGTACTCTTCCGGGCACGTCTTTCATACAATACACTTTCTCTCTCTCTCTCTCTCTCTCTCTCTCTCTCTCTCTCTCTCTCTCTCTCTCTAGACCCACATTAGAAATGCAAGTTGTTGAAATAAATGAAGGTCCTAAGTGGCTTCTTGATTTCCTGGTGGCCCCATGACTTACTTCTCATCTTCTTCCTAGATTATAGTTTTAATGTCAGTCATTTCTCTTCGCTTCCGAATTCTTTCGCATTCGAAGTGCATTCTGGGTGTCGGGTCGACGGAGCATGAATGAATGATGGAAGGAATTTCTGACGGTGCAGCCTAGACTGGAGAAGCGAGAGAGGAGATAGGTCATGGGATTTGCTTTCGAATTATTAGATAAGAAAATGCGATATTTTGCCCTGACTTCCTTTGTCATAGTCCTGCATCGAATGAAGTTAATAGATTTTTCTTCGGTTGCGGAAGTCGATTGAAGTTATTTTTAATCTCATACAAGTGGAATGAAGTTACAACTTATTTCCAGATATCTGTTATTTTTAAATAAAGCCTGCCATAATCATTTCCAAGTTCCACAGGTGCAAAACCAAGGTTGCAAGCCACAGCAGTCTACTTACTACCTGGTGTATAATTCCCCGTATAGGTTTACAGCTTGAGGATTAAACGTGGAACCTCTCATTCATAACACGAGCTTGTGTGCGGTTGTGTATATGTACACACACACTCACACACACACACACACACATCACACACATATATATATATATATATATATATATATATATATATATATATATATATATATATATATATATATATATATATATATATATATATATATATATATATATATATATATATATGCTGTATATATATATGTATATATTTATTTATTTATTTATACATAAAATTATCTTATTCGATTACCTATGTTCCATTTGAACATGCATATTTGTGATATATATATATATATATATATATATATATATATATATATATATATATATATATATATATATATATATATATATATATATATATATATATATATATATATATATATATATATATATATATATGTATATACATACACATACACACACACACATATAATTTTCTTATTCGATTTCCAATGTTCTATGTATTTAATTATATATTTATTATTGTAGTATTCAAATCTGTCTCATTTTTTCTACGTAACGGGGCAAATTCTCCCCGAAACGAAGAAATAGGTCAGTCAGGCCTGATTTATTACCATAAAATGGCAAGGTGGGTGATCTGGTACCGCGACCTTTTGTTCTGTTATTGTTTTCAGTGTCTGTGAGGGTCTTTTAGGGTTGGGGGTTGGATGGGCGAGGGGGGGGAGGGGGTGAGTGACCCGATAGTTCAGGAGCATTGGCTATATTCGCTGTTTCGTCGTGTCTTACTCGAGTTAATTTCAAGAAAAGTTTTGCGATTATATTTGCTGATATTATTATTATTATTATTATTATTATTATTATTATTATTATTATTATTATTATTATTCCGTGAATGAAGATTCTCTAAGAATTCTAAGAATATTCATTGTTCTTATGAAAGAATGATTTCATATACATTACATATATATATATATATATATATATATATAATGGTGTGTGTGTTTGTTCTGTATATATTACAGTACCCTGTACAAATATAATATTTAAGGTTATTGTATATTTGTATATTTTTAGTGCACATTAAAAACACTAAAATCACACACATACACACAAGAATATATATACTGTATACATACACACATATATGTGTGTTACATATTGAACCCAAGCGGCTTCCCTTAACAAGGATGGCTCCAGAAAAAAAAAAAAAACTTGGTAATGCAACGGTCTTTGAAACGTCCATACTTAGACTGCTGAATCGTGGATGAAACCACGATGCAGAAAACTTTCAATGCATTAGCCAGTTCGTAACTTGACTACATAGAAGTGTCATCAGCAGCATGTCGAACCCCCCTACACACTCTGGGCCATTCACCGGTACCTTCTGTTCACTCTCACGCTCTCTGGAAATTAAGGCCCTTCCACTGTAATGCCTGAGCTATCCTCCCCTTCCAAGGTCTTTCAGTCCTTCCTCCTAACACTTCCAGATTATATATTTATTTTTCACCAACCTATCGTCCTTTTTCCTTTCCACGGGAACATTTCAAAACATTCTGATTTATCCTTTCACTCTGGGTCTAGAGAGTTCGCGCCTTGCTACTAGACAGATGAAGTAAAAATGTATAAGGGACGCCATCTTGCCTTGTCCCTCACCGCTGTTCCCGTACCACCATTGTCCTTTATACGTGCTCCCAAAAACTTGTATAAATGAATTGCCTCCATTCTTCCGCCGTCTATGGTAACAATGTATCCTACACACACACACACACACACACATATAATATAATTTATATATATATATATATATTTATATATATATATATATATATATATATATATATATATATATATATATATATATATATATATATATATATATATATGTATATATATACACATACATAATATAGTGCACAAAATTTCCGTAACATTATCAGCATATTAAAAAGCACTTGTATGCAATTGTTTAGCACATACAAGTACCAGAATTCCGACCAATGAATCACTCGTAAATTGTCCGTTGAATAACCCGGAAATTTCGTATTTACGCTGTCAGTTGTTGAGTGCTATTTATGGCCAATTATTGCCGTTTATTTTTAAATGATTTCGCGCCTCTTTCTGTATACATTATCTTTATAATAGTCGGCCGTGATTTACAGTATTTAATTTTTTCTCTCTCATTTTGTATATGCTGGAAATCCGTTTGTTGTGTCTTTGGACAATTTTTGGAAAATATGTTGAGTATTTGGAGAACCGGTGTTAGTGATTATTGGAGAGATTATCATTAGAAAGGCCAGTACAGTTGGTAACGTGTTAGTCCTGGGGACCAGCGTTCGCTCCCCGTCAAGGAGCGGATAGTGGATGGTTACTGCCATGAGTGGCGACATGGTGGGGGGTTAGGGTTACCCGGCAGACGTCCGCCAGAGAGGCAACAGCTTATGGGAGGACTGAAACCAACAACTTTAACTTTATGAAAGAACCATTTTCGGTTTGTATTAGTAAACCAGTTTTAGGAAGAGTCAGGTTCTTCAAAGTGATTAATGTGAAACACACTGAATAATACGGTTTGTTGAAAATTTCTGTTGATGAGTATTACTGTGTTAGAAAATGACGTAAGTTTATTTTGAAGTATTTGAGCATGCATGTTAGTGGGTGTTAAATAATATTTAAATCATATAGAATATAAAACAGCCATTTTTTTATGTTTATCTGAATGCTTCCTGTTATGTAATCGTGAACCCCTGTTCTTAAATACTACAAGATATGAACTTGAGGTAACGAGCGTCAGGAAATAGCTGATGAGTGCAGTAGTCAGACGTGTCTCAGGCAGCGTCGTTTCTGTTCAATATCTAATTTAACGCCCAGGTGAGTGTCTCTGTCTTGCCTTATAATGGAGCAAATTGTCGGTAAAAAAAAAAAAAGGAGAATAGTAATTAAAAAGGAAGAACAAGAAGCCTCGAAGTTGATGCTATAAGCGGCAAAAGACCCACGGAATTAATTCTTAAACAATTAAAACAAGTGAAAAATGCGCCGAAGAAACGAGTTATCTGTACTGCCGCTACAGCGTATAATCAAGGCCACCGAAAATAGATCTATCTTTCCGTGGTCTCGGTATAATGCTGTATGAACCGCGGCCCGGTGGTAGCCTATCCTATGTCGTTGCCAGAAGCACGTTATAGCTAACTTTAACCTTAAATGAAATAAAAACTACTAAGGCTAGAGGGCTGCAATTTGGTATGTTTGATGATTGGAGGATGGATGATCAACATCCATCCTCTAGCTTCTGTAGTTTTTAAGATCTGAGGGCGGACAGAAAAAAGTGCAGACGGACAGACAAAGCCGGCACAATAGTTTTCTTTTACAGAAAACTAAAAAGGGCGCGAATTATCCACTCGACATGCTTGATTAGCGGTAGTGTGCTGACTCAAATCTAATTTAAACTTTTGTGTCTCGGTTCACTTTTTTTCGTCCTTTCTTTCTTTCTTTCTTTCTTTCCTTTTTTTGTATGTATGTGCGTGCGCTCAGTTGTCGAACCGTCTTGCTACGGAAATCTGTATCTCTCTCTTTTTGTTTTCCCCGGGAACTGGGTGATGTCGTCCGTTACAAGATCGCTGGTGTTGATTCTACGTGGCGTGGGAGACTCGTTCGTGAGAATGGGAGTCGTGGCGTTTTGCTGTTCGTATCAGTGAATCTGAGCGGTTTTTCAGTGAGAGATTTTTGTGGCTTTTTGTTGGCAGTTTTCTCTTGTGCATTGTTTCTTGTCTTTGTTTGTGAAGATGCATTCCGTGCCTCTTGGCACAAATAATCACACACACACGCACTTTATATATATGTGTATATGTGTGTATATATATATATATATATATATATATATATATATATATATATATATATATATATATATATATATTTATAAATTTTTTTTTCGTTAAAAGCAATTGCCTTAGTAGCATCAATAAGCTTCTTGCAGGTATCTTCATACCGCCTGAGTTTTTTCTGATTCTCGTTCGTCAATTTCTGGTGAAAAATACGCAGACTTCTTTCTTCCATTTATTGATTTTTGTCGCGACAGCTGTTTCGCCTTCATGGCATTATCAAGCGACCGCTGACTTAGAATGCGGCCTTTCGACCTTTATATCATCGTATATAATAGAGAGAGAGAGAGAGAGAGAGAGAGAGAGAGAGAGAGAGATTTATTAGCTGCGTTGATGGAAGTACAATATGCATACAAAACTAGCTTCGAATAAGTGCCTAGGTTAGAAGTGCAATGCAGTGCAGTATCAAGATTTTCAGTTTTTTGGGGCCTTCATTCTTAGCTACGTGAATGTAGTCAGTAATTGCCGAGTTTTTGAATGACTGGATGAGTTCATATCTAAAAGGAGGACGCATTCCTTATCTCTTGATGCATGTTGATTCATCGGAATCTTTATACTGGGCTAATTTTATTGAACTTAAGTTGCTTGTTTTAGATTTCAACACACGCACATACGCACACAAACAAACAAACACACATACACACACAAACACAAACACATACACACAAACACAAACAAACATACACACATATATATATTATATACATATACATACGTAGATGGATAGGTGTAGATACATAAAAACACATATGTATGTATATATATACAGTATATTATATATATAAATATAAATGTATATATATATAAATTATATATATATATATGTGTGTGTGTGTATATATATATATATATATATATATATATATATATATATATATATATATATATATATATATATATATATATATATACACACACACAAAGACGTGACTTCAGCAAATTGCACATATGTTTCCCTTAGTAACAAATTGTTTTTGTAGGCATTTACTGCGATGGGAATAACGCAGACAATTTACAGGCTGTAATGACCCCCACGTAAAGAAATGTAATTAGCTTTTAATTGCTCACGTATATTTTACAATTAACGTGTAGATCGCTGCAGTGTGACATCACAGTGGAGGTCTACCCATTGCCTTAATCGTCTGGTGGCTTTTTAAATTAATGAAGAAAAATGGGAGAGTTTTAATATATTTCAAGACGGAGTGTTACTTTTTTAAATTGTTATGTGTACACTAATTTTTCACAGAATGGAATGTCATTTATGTTATTAAAAGGGCAGCGAAAAATGTGTATAATGAATTACAATAAATAATTTTCGAAAATGAAATGTTATTTAGATTTAAAAAAGATCAGAAAAAAGTATGTATTTAAAAACTATAAATAGCATTCGACAGAATGGGATGTCATTTATGGTAGAAAAACGAACAAGAAAAAAAAGTCTATATTTACTAACTAAATCGACTTTGATATGTACATGAACAGATGCTACATATTTTAAGATAAAAGTATATAATGAACAACAAGTAACACTGCATTAATTAAATAAATGGATAAGCATTGACTGCAAACATATTTACGAGCATATATAATAGTTTTTTATCTGTTGCCATAAACAGTGAATTATTTACCTTAGTTGACTGTAGTAAGTTGTAACTTTCCGTGGAGAATTCGTGAGGTTTTAAGTGTATATGTATATGTATATATACATATATATATAAATTATATATATACATATATAAATTATATATTTATATATATATATATATATATATATATATATATATATATATATATATATATATATATATATATAGGTTGTGATATAGTTGGTTAGGTAGAGTTTTGAGGGAGAGGTTAGGTAGAGAGAGAGAGAGAGAGAGAGAGAGAGAGAGAGAGGTAGGGAGGTGGAGAAAACGGATTTCTGTTCCTAAAGGCTTGTATGGTTTTCCATAATGGAGTAAGCCTTTTACCAAGAGTGATGAAACAGTGTTATACTTTTACTTTCACCTTTTTAGTTGGTGAGCATCGATGATACACGTTACTCTTGCGAATGAAATTTCACCTGAGTAGTGGACCTCTTTTGAAGTGATTTTGCCTTCGGTTGAGTGGTTTTAGAACATGATGCTGCCATCTAATAAGACATAGATCGTCCCAGTACGCGAGAATCGCAGATGTCTATTAGGAGTTAGGTAGAAAAGCCTTTTATTGTGGTAAGAACGATGTTGATGTGGATCGCAGTGGTTTCTAGAAAGTAATACTCGATTTTTTTTTTCTGATTATTTAAAGACATAGCAGTACTTTTTTAATGTTAATTTATTATCTGTTGTTATTTTAAACATTTGGTGTTAATGTTTCTGGTTGTGTCCTTTTCTCTGGCTGCACATACTTTTATTCGTTTTTTTTTTTTTTTTTTTTTTTTTTTTTTTTAGCTAGGATGAATTCGACATCTTCGAAGATAGAGCAACGAAATTCAAAACAGTAAAAGATTAAGAAGGGAACGAAAGTTCCAAAGAGCACCTTGTGACAATGCCCCCTTTACACACACACACACACACACACACACACACACACACACACAATAGTTAGAACACGAAGCAAAAATTATATTTCGGTCCAACTGCAATACGTTGCTACTAGTTCACCATAGGTGATTGTCCTCGGCCTGTATATAATTATTATAATATTATTATTATTATTATTATTATTATTATTATTATTATTATTATTATTATTATTATTAAATACTCATAGTAGCATGAGTCTTAAAATGAAGAAACAAATCCAGTTATGTATGGGTACATATTTAAAAATTACATTTTCACAGAATTTATTTAACTGTGGATTTGTTTCTCCACTATTATTATTATTATTATTATTATTATTATTATTATTATTATTATTATTATTATTATTATTATTATTATTATTATTATTTCTTGCCGAAGCAACGGTAGGTTTCTTGTAAAATATTTCCCATTTTTGTTTAACTCTCACAAGCAGATGCGCAGATTTTGACAATACTGATAAGCTAGGTTTACCGCCTGTTCAGTATGAAAATAGATGCTCAACGCGTATGTTATCACTACTAGTATTGTATCTAGAAATCAAGTTTTCTTAGAAAAAATCCCCCCTACCTTTTTTCTTTCTCTCTCTCACAATGAGATGCACAGAATTTGACAGTACTGATAAGTAAGGTTTGCCGCCTCTCGGGTCATGAAAATAGATGACAGTTATTTTATCACTAATCTTATCGTATTAAGAATTTTATTTTCTTTTATTAAGAAAATATACATTTACAATTCTTACAATTAGTATATTGTATATACATGTACATCATAATATGTATACATAAATAGAATTAGTAATTAATGTACACTATATTCACTACATTACAATTTTTACTATTCCTCTAAATATGTTTTTAAATTACAAACATATTGACTCGTGAAGACTTTTTGAACAGAAGTTTTAAATCGTATTTGATTTACATTGAAAGCATCGACCATTCTACTTTTTATCCATTTAAGTAATTGCGGGTCAGCACTTGCAAACGACCATGAACCTCGTCCATCAGAATGGACCCGTACAAAAACGTCAAACAAGGCCGTTGGAGCGGAACAGGTCCCAACGCCCCGAAATGCCGTCCGCAGCTATCAAACCCGTTCATGCTACTTACTTTACACGCGTTGCCGGGGGAAAGTTGCGGCGTCACTTCCGTGTTCCCTTCTGCCCGGGAAATGGCGTGAAAGAAGTGCGTTGACGTTTTGCGTTAACTTGTAAATTATCAGGTTTCTTCTATTTTTTTAGTTAGATTTTTAATATTACAGTTGAACGACATGCATATGGGGAATGAATGTGTAGAGATATTATTATAAGGGGTGAATGTATTGAGATTTATAAAACGTACAGTGAATGGATAGAGACCTTATAATTAATAAATGAGTGTCTAAAGATATTACAATAAGTAAAAAAAGTTAGGCAACATTCTCATGTAAATTTTCCATTGTATTTTTGTTAATTTTAGAAAATATATATTTGATAGCCTTAAATTTAAAATACTGATTAACATGATAATTTATAATGTTTTTCTTCATTCATAATGCACTGGTATGTATTTACTTTACTTTTGAAAGATAAGTTCAGCAAGTCATCGCCTAAGGAGATGAAGGTATTAATAACTTTTGTATAAATATGCTGATCACATGATGACTAATTTTGGAAAATAGAAGTTTTTACTTGTTTATTATTCTTTAGCGGTTTTTAGATTGTTTTAGTAATGTTTTTCGCTTTTTTTTACTATTTTTTTTTTATTTTTTATTTTTGCTCTAAGTACCTGTCACGAAAACGTGGTATTGAATATCCGTCAGTTGAGGAGTAACAGTGAAGAGTTAATGCTTATGAAGTCTGTTAACTGGAATAGAGATTGCTTTTGTAAAATAATCTACCTGTCAGAAGTAGCCAGCGTGAGGGATAATGCTGTAACTGTTTAGCCGTAACACATTTCATAAGAATGATATATTCTCTTAGATTTTGTAGGTTTTGACTCTTGTAAATGAGTTATAATTCTTTTGTTCATGAGAGAGAGAGAGAGAGAGAGAGTGTATGAGTAGACTTTCGCATCCTCGTCCATCACGTAATGGAAATTAGCCGTAATTACAGGTGTGTTATTGCCATCAATATTGTCATCATTATCATTAAGTTAGACTATTAAGAAAAAATAGCCTTTTAAAGCATATTTGCATAAATGGTTGTTAATATGGCTTTGTAGGTTGTGACATTTTTGTTATAAGTTCCATTTATTTTTCTTATATGTAGAAAACATAATTATACTGTGATTTTTATTCATCTTTTCAGTGATTTATGATGCAGTGAAAAGTTATCATTATTATTATTATCTACTTCCTCGTTATTATCCTATAGCGAAGTTAGCGGACAGCCATAGAGCTCCGGGGGCAGTTCCCAACCACTTAACGGAAAAGTGCTAACATAAACGACATAAGTGCTTTGGGAAACTCTCTCTCTCTCTCTCTCTCTCTCTCTCTCTCTCTCTCTCTCTCTCTCTCTCTCTCTCTCTCTCTCGCAACTATCAGCCTCTTTAGTGTTTATGCATTAGTGTGTAAATATCTCTCTCTCTCTCTCTCTCTCTCTCTCTCTCTCTCTCTCTCTCTCTCTCTCTCTCTCAACTCTCTCTCAACTTCTTTAGTGTTTGTGCATTAGTGTCTCTCTCTCTCTCTCTCTCTCTCTCTCTCTCTCTCTCTCTCTCTCTCTCTCTCTCTCTCTCTCTCTCTCAACCTCTTTAGTGTTTATGCATTATTGTGCAAATCTCTCTCTCTCTCTCTCTCTTACAACTAAAAATCTCTTCAGTGTTTGTGCATTTGTGTATGTCTCTCTCTCTCTCTCTCTCTCTCTCTCTCTCTCTCTCTCTCTCTCTCTCTCTCTCTCTCTCTCTCTCTCTCTCTCTCTGTCGCAACTAACAACCTCTTCAGTGTGTGTGCATTACTCTGTGTATTCTCGTGAGTAGCTATGTGAATAATATTTGGCTGTTTTCGTTAGGGAGAACCTCAGGTTTATTCATTAGTATGAACATCTGGCGTCTGTGTGCACGCTCGCATGCGTGCAGTGTAGCGTACATTTTGTTGAGGTTCCCTGTACTGTATTGTTAATTATTTTTAAGTGCTCATACACAAATACATGCACGTATATTCTACCATATACACTCACACATATAGTTGTAGAATTTAGATACATTTTGCTAGAGTTGAAATAAGTTTATCCTCGCCGTCGTAACGTCGAACTTTAGATTACATTGCTTTTTAGGTTAATCTCAATGTAAGGTTTTCAAAGATTCAAGGATTTAAGGCTTTGTTGTGACGAACGTAGCATCAAAAATGTGAGGTAATTGAGAAGTAGAGAGGGCGTTGTGTCTGTTACAAATACCTATGTATTTGGTAAATTAACCATTAGCGTATTTTTACGTATGCAAACATATATATATATATATATATATATATATATATATATATATATATATATATATATATATATATATAATGTATGTGTGCAAGTATATATGTGTGTGCGTGCGTGTGTGAGAGCGCGCGTGGGTCATGCCAGACACTATCAGTATACTGTGTCCTTGAACATCCGTGATAGGAGAGGGATTCGGGCTAAAGCTTCATCATGAAATATATGCATATATATATATATAAAACCAAAATGTATAACTTTCTGGTGCCACCCCCCCTCCCCCACCCTCCAAAGGGAAAAGGCATTGACATGAAAAATATCACGTTTCTGATCTCTTTCATAATTCCTTCGTCTGTATGGGTTATGATATAAATTTCTTGGCTTAATTTCCCAAGTATCCTCAAGACGTGTAGGAATGGGTCTGGACAAGGACATTGGGTTAATAGCCTCATCCAGTATTCGACCTAAGAATTAGGATACAACACTTTTACGCCCCTCCCTCTAAGGTTTTTTAAGCGTAGGGATGTGGCGACCCCGCCACAATCTTTTTAGGAAGGCCAATAATTAGCCCTTGTGTAAAAGGACTATTCGGCAGCTGTTGGCTCACGTTTTGTATGTACGTGGATCGCTCCTGGCCGACCGTCTACAGTCCGCCCAGCTAGTATGGTGTATCGTATCTCTCTTCTTTCTTTCTCTCTTTATCGTAGATGTGACCCACGACAGTCGCCTAATTCACTGCTGAGGTGAACAAAGGCATACTGAATTTCAGGGCTCGAACCCAATCGACCCCCCTTCATCCTGATCGAGACTCGAACACGAGAGAGAGAGAGAGAGAGAGAGAGAGAGAGAGAGAGAGAGAGAGAGAGAGAGAGAGAGAGAAATTTGTGGTATGTTTACATTTTTATTGTACAAATTATATAACTTATGGATTTTTCTGTATCATTGCGATTTTGATTTTAAGGATGAAAATCCTTACCGGGACAAATTTTTGCATTTTAACTAAGCATTTTTTCGCCTTAGATCCTGTAGTTACTTCAGAGACCATTGGTTTTATTCTCCAAGAGTCTTGTGATGTAGGTAACGAACACCCTGGAGTGTATTCCAAGAGAGAGGAAAGTTGGCGCAATCTTCAAATTGCGCAGTCGACTTTCCCGCTAAACGATGGCTCCCATTCTGGCGTGATGTGTCCAGTTGACGCCAACTGCCTCCTCGACGTCGTAAAGTGATTCTCCTGCGTAAATTTAATTGACCCCTTCAAGTGTAGAAACGCCAAGTTCCATAAACTTTTATGTGTTTTAAGGCGTCTCCAGCACTCTACGAAAGTCGTTTGCGGTTTAGCGTAACTATCATACTTTTATTTCACTTTGGCGACTTTTTGAAATTCGCCCAAATTTCTCCGGTTTCTTCTTTTACGACGGTGATTGCTGCCCTCTGGTGACGTTCGGTGGATTTAACCCCGGATTTTATGCTGGTGATTTATATTGGCCTACTTTCATGAGTTCCCTACAGGCAGTGTGAAGCGACCTATAGTTTTGTAACACTTCCACCCTGTCTTCGCCATTTCCACACGGTTCACTTGGCAATTCCTCCTAAACGATTGAAAGGATTTCATTCAAAACTGGGACGTAGGTAATTCACCGTCCATTGCTCTGTATGAAGGGAGTTGCTATCTGTCTACAAGTCTATCTGTCAAACTTACCTTGTCGACTATTCTCCTAACAAGTTTACTGTTCATACAGTAATAGACTGTCGTGCAAAGATCTTCGTGAAGTAAGATTGCCTCTGCCTGTTTGGCATAGGACACTTCCAGGTTAGTGACCTTGTGACCTTGTCCACAATGGCCTTACCAGGCTACCACCAGATTTATATGAGTAAGAAAAGTTGGTCTGGGTCAATAGGGAGCCTGTATTGCTTCAGCAGTGCTGTGCTCTTAAGAGTGCTTGTCATATATTTATACCTTGTTCTGGAACATTCTCACTAAATGATTCTCCTATAAACCTAATTT
The DNA here is from genome assembly GCF_040412425.1 of Macrobrachium rosenbergii. Taxonomy (NCBI): domain Eukaryota; kingdom Metazoa; phylum Arthropoda; class Malacostraca; order Decapoda; family Palaemonidae; genus Macrobrachium; species Macrobrachium rosenbergii. Next base: position 63,141,487 of record NC_089788.1, on the reverse strand, counting down.
GTAATCCATACCCTTTCCTCTATATCTCACAGTTAAACTGAATTGTTTTTATCACCATAAAGTGTAATTAGATTTATTTAATAATGCTATGGATTTAAAATAATATTATGAAGAACTTTTATCGTGTGTATTTTGTCTCGGCATTTCTCTCTTTTTATCGTAGTTCAAATTTCAGGCGTTAAGTTCACAACGGAATGACCAGTATTCGATCCCGAGCCGGTTCCTGTAAAACCCAACATGCCTTTGTTGACCTAAACAGTGAATCAGAGTATCTCGTTGATGGATGATTGTTTGGTATGAAGCTGGGGTATTCGGGCAAAAAGAGAGAGAAGGGGAGAGAGGGGAAGAGAAGAGATTGAGAGGCGGAAAAAAACTACGTGATTGAGTAGTACTCGGTCAAAATGTATACTATCATATAATTGAAAACGGCTAGACCTCGAAGAGGTAATCCTCACTCAAACGGCTTCAAACTATTCTCTCTCTCTCTCTCTCTCTCTCTCTCTCTCTCTCTCTCTCTCTCTCTCTCTCTCTCTCTCGTACCCGTAAGGGGTTGGTGCCATTAGTGCACTTCACATGGTGCAATTTAGGCAATACTAAAGGGTGTTGTAACGTCCCTACGTCTTGTATATATAGCTTGCACCCACTTTTTAGCCTGTACCGTACCTCTTTTCCTGCTTCCTTTCCATCTTGCTGTCCAACCCCTTTAACTATTAGTGCTTGATGCAGGTTTGGGATTTCCTTCCTAATTCACCTATAATTCCTTTTACTTCATCACATCACATTGACTTTTTGGATCTCCCTATCTTGCTATCCAACCACTCCAACCTCCTTTTTACACTGATTTTAGCCCTTGAGAGGATGAAAGGGCCCCAGTGTTTGGCTTTTTGACTAAATCTCTCTCTCTCTCTCTCTCTCTCTCTCTCTCTCCTAAAACAGAGATGCATCGAAGGTTTGCCGCCTTTGTAATACCTGAAGGAGTTATTTGCAGACAATCAGTGGTATATTTCATATTGGTGCTGTGGTATTTCTTTGACCTTTGTTTTGGGCTGTGGGTCATTGTTGCAGTAAAATACAGGCATTTCTCTTGTATAATTGACTTTGTATTTTGGTATTTGCGTAAACTGCTTGGGGATCTCTGTTGAAAGTATGCGTTTTTGTTGTATGATAAAATTTGCCTTTGGCTTAACAAACTCACTATCTCTGTTATGAATTTTCACATTATTTATTACGATTTTTGAATAGTAAAAAATATAGCCTAATTGGTTTATTGTCCACGAATTTTGAGAATTATTATTATTATTATTATTATTATTATTATTATTATTATTATTATTATTATTATTATTAACAGCAACAGCTGCTATACCGTAACGCGCGTTGATTAACAAATATATCTTAAACGTGAACAATTGTGGCATTCATGACGTGTCCGGATGTGCGTTTTAACGCCATTGTACAATCAACCACAGAGTATGTGCGGAGTCTTCCACATTTCGGCGAAAGGTGTCCCCTGGGAAGATTGCAAACCGGCGCGTGTTGAGAGAATTCCTCTCTTGCATAAATAAGAGTAAAACATTAATTAGGGACATTTTCCATGTACGTGGCAGATCGTAAAGTAACCGCAGGACGCAGCTATAAACAGCCACGGCTCCGGGAAAGAATACGGAAACGCCAAACTTCCCGATCGTAAATACGTTAGGGCGGAACAGGAACGGATACTTTTGACGAAGTATCCCATGACATCCCATAGCACTTCCGTTTTCTGTTGGCTGGCAAGAAGCTGTTACGGGGGCAGAGCGCGCTAAGGTTCATTTTATCATATTGTTTGCCTTCAGTGTCGGCCATAATGCGCGTTGTTAGTTAGTTCAGTGTTGCTTTAGCGCCAATGTCATTTTTAATGAGTTCTTTGGTGTATAACGGAAGGTAATTTGTAAAATTTAATTGCTAGCTGGTGAAATTGTAATTGTTTTCGTAAGGCCCCTTTTCTTGGTGTCAATGTTCTTGAATTGTTTTTGGACATTAGCTTAATAGATTCTTATATATATATATATATATATATATATATATATATATATATATATATATATATATATATATATATATATATATATATATATATATATGCATACTGTAGATGTGTATTTTTTTATTTAGTTATCGTGTGAATTATTATTATTATTATTATTATTATTATTATTATTATTATTATTATTATTATTATTATTATATGTAAGTGGAGGTTTTGGCCAGTTAACAACTGTTCTATTTAAGCAACCGTCTTTTTTTTAACAATTGGACTCAACCCCCCTGAACTCGAGCGATCGGTTTTCAGTGTTATGGTCCCATTGTCTTGTCTGAGGTAACAGTACTGTAATTTGTGGAGAGAGAGAGAGAGAGAGAGAGAGAGAGAGAGAGAGAGGATCCATTTAAGTCGGTGCTTATGTATCATTTTTATGCTTACAGTTATATATATACATATACATACATACATACATACAAGTGCAAGTGCGTTTGTAAAATAAATGTATTTACATTCGTACTTTTACCTCTGTTAAGTTGTTTGGACTGCATGAAAAATCTTACGCTCTCTTATATTCTAATATATTCCCACGTGGCTCAACAGTAATAAATTAACTTACTTTATATATATGTATATATATATATATGGATGTGTATGTTTGTGTGTGCATGTATTTATATATTTGTATGCATGTATTCATGTCCACACTTAATTATTTGCAAGTTGGTACAAATGTCACTTTTCATGTTGAATCTGCAGCTGTTCATTGCAATTTGCGAGGTCGTCGGCTTACAGGTCCAAATTTCAATTGTTTGAATTTCCAAACCTCTCAGTGGTCATAAATCGGAAAGAGAACTTGTACATGACTGGGGACTGACTCCTCAAAATTGTGCTCAATTCGTGGGCGGCAGGGCATTTTCTTTGGAAGCTGGGCCGAAAAAATCGTAGGTTTCCTTATGCGTGTTTTATCACTTGATACTTCCGTTTTAACTCATTTTAAAATGATTGAGCAAGATCTCAGGAATTATAGAATAGAATATGTTCAAAAATCATTTTAAAAGAAATACGAGTGTGGGTTTTCTTTTCGCTTAATCCGTTTTTTTTTTCTAATTTATTATGCATGAAGTAGCTGTGCGTCATTTACAGCATTGCATCATTAAAAGTACTATTCATATTGAACCAGTCTCTGTCTCGGTTCATTAAACTTCTTAGTGCTTTAGACGTACAGGAAACCATTTCATTTCTTGATGACGAACCTCATTTCCTGATGACTTCACTAATCTTTATGTTAAGTGGAATAGGTTTATATTTATAACATTTCTGGGCCATCTAGAGAGTTGTGTTTCATCCTATGGAACGCCAGGATTTCTTCCAGTAGTAAATATCTAGATAAATTCTACTGGTAACGAACGGCGCCATTCATATGTCAGGTTTATAGATTGATAAAGACATATATATATATATATATATATATATATATATATATATATATATATATATATATATATATATATATATATATATATATACATATATATATATATACTGTATATATATGTACTGTATATGTATGTACATTATATATATATATACTGTGTGGTATCAAAATAAATAGGTAAAAAGAATAATGGACCTTACCAGTCAAGCCCCAAAATAATCTTACGAGACCAGATAAGCTTGTGAGTCAAAACCGAAGCAAGGAGAGAGAGAGAGAGAGAGAGAGAGAGACCATTGGCATTGCAAACTTT
>NC_089788.1:63107719-63132719 GCF_040412425.1 Macrobrachium rosenbergii | reverse complement strand
TTTGTGCCGCGCTGAAAACATGCCTGTGAATTTTTTCTCAGGGGTTAAGAAAATGTACTTGTGGTGGTGAACTTCCCTTTTTTTAAGGCTTTGCAATGAACGGTGTCAGTTTTCCGGAAGATTCTTGTGCTGTTTTGCTAGTTGAGTTTTTAATGCACATTCTTGTATTCTCATATTTGATTCGCAAGGGTAGACAACTTACGAGAGTGTTGAAGTCAAATGAAAAGGAGACTCAAAAATAGTTGAGTAAATATTTCAGTGTCTTTTTCCATTTTTCAACTGATACAGTTTTTTTTTTTTTTTTTTTTTTTTTTTTTTTTTTCACAATTCAGCCGTATACCAGCTATGCAGTCACTTCATTAAATGCTTTTGCAAATATGATTTCTTATGCGTCGGCATCCTTCGTAAGGTATGTGAATGAATGAAACTGTGATGTTGCTTTTATTACGACAAAGATGGAGAGTCACTACTTACATCAACCTTGCTTAGCTCAAAGACTGTGCCTGGCTGGCAGTGCGGACGTAACTTGCCACTTGGAGTAAACATTGTAACTAACAGTAACAACACATGATAGTATACTCAATATGTTCAACAATAGTGAAGAATTTTTTGGAAGAGAAATATGAATTGTAAATGAAGTTTTCTTGGACCTTTAAAGTGTTATGCCAAGTTGAATTTGCAACTGTTTCTCGTTGTTGGATTCTAGGTCAAACTTGTCAACAAAATAAAAAATTCAGTGGGTGCTGAAAAAAACATATATACTGTATTTCTTTATCGTGAAATACACTGATAATGTTGCTTTTGCAGTTTATTGTCATTTCATCTTGCTAATGTTTGTCTTTGGTCCCTGTGGTGTTATTCGTGCAGGAAAGAAATAAACATTTGTTGTACAAAAGAAGTCTCGTTTTTTATTTATAAGATTATCTTCATTAACTAGGCGGGATACCCAGAGAGAGAGAGAGAGAGAGAGAGAGAGAGAGAGAGAGAGAGAGAGAGAGAGAGAGACAAACACACACACACACACACACACACACACACACACACACACACACACACACACACACACACACACACACTCCTACACAAATAATCTCATTCGTTAAATAATATCTTCTCCCATTCACTTTTATCAAACGAAAGGGAGAGGACGCCTAGATAATGATGATGACGATGCCCCAGGCGAAGAAGAACATGGAACAAGAAAGAAAGTCCAAAAATGCATCAGTGACCCACTGATCTCTGACCCGAGCGCGTGACCTCCAAACTCATCTCGACATGGGACGAGAAGCCAAGAGGCTGGGAAATATGCTAACGAGAGGGTGGGTTAGAAATAAGAATTAGGAAATACTCGTGCCGTCGGCGTACTGTAAACATTTGCTCGTGCTCCACACACATGCTGAAATTTACAAGTGTATGCATACATATAAGTAACGATATATTGTGTTTTTAATATATATATATATATATATATATATATATATATATATATATATATATATATATATATATATATATATATATATATATATATACATACATACATATACTGTATATTATATATATTTTATATATATATATTGTATATTATATATATTTTGTATATATACATACATACATACATACATATATACATACATACATAGATACATACACAAAGGAAGTAGTAGGGAAAGGTATCGTCATCATTTAACAGTTTTTTGTTAATGCCGACGTTTCAAGACGCATCCGAAGTCCCATTTTCAAGGCTACAAAATATTGTTCAAACATTAGTACCAAGCATTAAAACATCCTGTGATGATATGCTATGATAACAGCTCTTTATGAAGCAAAAAAATTATAGATAAACAATGTATTCTTAGACAGACACACAACAGACAGCAGGAGTTCACAGAAACCTTAAAATAACCTACCCATATGAAAGGAAGAGTCAGACTCTTGTACATAATTGTGGATTTTCACTCATTTTCGGTCACCGTATGTGATGTTTCATAGATATATACGAATATATGTGTACGGAAATAGCAGGAAACACACGTACACATACGCACACACTATCCCACGGGATATAATCGATTTGAAACTTACCGAAACATTATTTGCTACAAAAGGATAACATATTATATAGATCTCTCTCTCTCTCTCTCTCTCTCTCTCTCTCTCTCTCTCTCTCTCTCTCTCTCTCTCTCTCTCTCGTGTGTGGTTGCAGTGTTCGGTGATATTAAGTGATCCTGCTTGCGTCACCTCACGTCTTGTCGGCGTCGCAAGTCATAATATTTATTTTGACCAAACAATCTGTTTCTTGTCTCATTCACCACAGCAAGGTTTATTTTCGGAGTGCGAGGTCAGATGAAAAGGTCGTGGGTCAGTTTCTCTCTCTCTCTCTCTCTCTCTCTCTCTCTCTCTCTCTCTCTCTCTCTCTCTCTCTCTCGTTGGGCATTAGGCAAATGCGTTTTCACTCAGAATCTAAAATTAGGCAAATATCCATTGGCAGTTATGTTTGGTATTACGAAAAGGAGTCAGAATATAAGTACAATGAGTTGTTTTCTAGAGGTAATTAAAGAACGGAAAAAGTTGGAAGCTGATAGATAATAAAAATACATCGAAGAGCAAGATGGAAAAACCTAAGATACCTGAATATAATAGTAGGAAAAAAACAAGCAAATGAATAAGAAGAAAAACAAGTGAAGCAAATAAAACAGTAAAGAGATAGAAGTAACAAACACATCATTTAGCAGATGCAAGGAACATTCGGTTTCCTTACGGAAGCGCTCAACGCGAGAAAACTGTCTTCATGTGTCGTGGGTTCTTTTCCGTGGCCCGGGGCCCCTGGGCGTTGGGCGTGCCCGCCCAAGCCCGATCGTCACTCATGAGCACTCTTTCGAATGTTTTTGTTTTCTCTCTGTGTGTTTGTTTGGTCCCTCGGCACGCGAGGAAAAGCTGTTGGCGATAAGTGGGTCGAGATGTCGTGTTTGGTTATAGGTTTTGTTTTTATTTATTTTGATTTCTAAAAAAAAAATTTTTTCTTGAGATTTGTGTGTTTAGAAATTATCGTCTTTCATTTTAATAATAATAATAATAATAATAATAATAATAATAATAATAATCTCATCATAGCACGAGTCACTAAAATGGTGAAGAAATCCAGAGTGGCGTGGATGTAAACCTATATTTTAAAAATATATTTTCGAAAGAGAGCTTTCGAGAACTTGCTCGATTTCTTGAAAGCTCTCATTTGTATACGTTTCAAAAAATATACATTTACATCTACACCACTCTGAATTTCTTCTCCATTATTATTATTATTATTATTATTATTATTATTATTATTATTATTATTATTATTATTATTATTATTATTATTATATTATTATTTCCACCATATGCTATTTTCTTCTTATAGGTGTTAGCACCATTAAGTTTCATACATCCGATTTTTAGCAAACATTTTTTATTGGGGGGATGAGGTTGCAAGCTTCATATCCTGCCTCATTTATGTTTAAGGGGCTTACGTGGCAAAGGCATCCGACTTTTCATTGGATGTCTACCTTTAAAGTATTGACCAGACCCAGCGATGGTTAACTTATCCGATTTAATCGTCAGACAAATAATACTGCTACTAGTAATAACAGTCTAATGGTCATGGTAACACCCCTATAAGTGAAAGGAACAGATTTCGAATATCAGGTACGTTCTGTTCTTCTGTTGACTTGGCACTGAATTATGTATAAGACTGTTAATCAGCGGTTGAATTATGTATAAAATTGTTAATCAACGGTTGAATTATGTATAAGACTGTTAGTCAACGGTTGAATTATGTATGAGACTGTTAATCAACAGCTGAATTGTGTATAAGACGTAATCAGCGGTTGAATTATATATAAGACTGTTAATCAGCGGTTGAATTATGTATAACATTGTTTATCAACGGCTGAATTATGTATTGTATAAGAATGTTAATCAGCGGCTGAATTATGTATAATGTTGTTAATCAGCGGTTGAATTATGCATAAGACTGTTAATCATCGGCTGAATTATGTGTAACATTGTTAGTCAACGGTTGAATTATGTATAAGACTGCTGTTGTTTAAATTATGTATAAGATTTTTAGTTATGTGTAAGACTTAATCAACGGTTGAATTACGTATAAGACTGGTAATCGGCGGTTGAATTATGTATAAGAGTGCTGTTAATTAAACTAAGTATAAGGCTTAATCAGCGGTTGAATTATGTATAAGACTGTTAATCAACGGTTGAATTATGTATTAAAACTGGAACGGCGACTACTGAAGCCACCTCGTCAAGGGAGAAAGCGAAAGAAGGATATTTTAATAATAATGGTGTGGTATTATCATTATCAGTTTTCATAAAAATAGTGTTAACAATATCGACATTGTTTAAGAATCTTCATCATCAGATCTAAGAGAAGACGTTATTATGCTTTAAAGTGCCATTGTAATTTGCTTCATTCTTACAGGGATTTCTCAGTGTTGTGTATGTATGTATGTATGTATGTATGTATGTATATATATATATATATATATATATATATGTATGTGTGTGTGTGTGTGTGTGTGTGTGTATGTGTGTGTGTGTGTGTATTTGTATGTATGTATGTTACTTGTTTATTTTTTCTCTTGCTTCATGTTTCTTGAATAACTTTATATATCCCTTTGTCATGTCAATCACATTTTTTTCCATATGTGCAGTTTGTTTGCAGCTAACGTCGATTTTGGCTTTATGGACGTATGCCTGTTATTGATTATTATTATTATTATTATTATTATTATTATTATTATTATTATTAGTTGTTGTTGTATTAAATTTCACGAAATCAATATATTGCACTTAAAATGTTATAGTGTGGTTGATGCCCATATCTTTAATGTAATTCCAGTTGAGGGGAGAGTATACTTTGTAATAAGATTGGTACATAAATACACACATAAATACTCCCACATATATATATATATATATATATATATATATATATATATATATATATATATATATATATATATATATATATATATATATAATATATGCGCGCAAATGAGAGAAAGAGTCTAGAATGAATTAAAGATGCGATTATATGAAATGATAGTTGTAGAGAGAAATACATTTTATATATATATATATATATATATATATATATATATATATATAGAGAGAGAGAGAGAGAGAGAGAGAGAGAGAGAGAGAGAGAGAGAGAGAGAGAGAGGGGGGGGGAACGTGGGGAAGGCGGTAACCATAAAGCTGCTGAACGCGCAGGTCGGACTACCGCCGGAAATGCGCATGCACTGTTGGCTAGATGACGCTGTTTTTTCAGCAATAGGCAACAAACTCTCTCTCTCTCTCTCTCTCTCTCTCTCTCTCTCTCTCTCTCTCTCTCTCTCTCTGTGTACGCGTGTGCTTCATTTGAGATTAGATATTTCGTTCTTTGGACTCGATGTGAAATTATGTATTACGGTTTAAGCAATGTTATAGCATGAGCCTTCAATGTAGGTTTAAATAAATGCCTATATATATGTGTGTGTCTGTCTGTTTGTATTTATATAATATATATATGTATACACATTCATTTACCTCCTACAGTCCTTTATTAGTTCTCTATACATCTTTGCTTCAAGTCCTAACTGGGGTTTTGTGTATGTTCAACTATTCATGGAAAATTTGTCATTCCACACGTTCTTACCTTGGTCCTCAATTATTACTCTTCCTTCCCATGGTCTTGTCACCCCCCTTTCTCCGCTATAACTCTTCCTTTCCTCGGGCCTAGACTTAAATAACCACAACAGTCAAGTTCAAAAACCTTCATGAAATATTTATATTTATTTAAATTTTTTATTTTTGACGATCAATTATCAGGTATTATTTTACTTATGGACATTGGTCCTCAACTAAAATATAGGTTTTTCTGTTCCTTGTGATGAATGATTCTTGTTTATTTCCATCCCTTATTCTCCCCGCAAATAATCTTCAAAATTAATTCGACTCAGGCCTAGCTACTTAAATAACAGTACAACAGTTTTCAAGTTATGGAAAAATTCTGACAAGTCGTAATTTTATTAATTATGTATACAATATCATTTATATTTATTTAAATCATTTTTTTTATTTTTGATGTTGATCAATTAATCATAAGTAAATAATAATCTCTCTCTCTCTCTCTCTCTCTCTCTCTCTCTCTCTCTCTCTCTCTCTCTCTCTCTCTGATTATTGTATTTATATACTAATGTCAGTGGGGTAGATTACTAACAGATGGTATTCAAAGAAATTCAGTAACACTGGAAACACAGTTATCTCTCGCTGTCTCATCGATAAAAAAAATTACTTGTTACGCAACTTCTGTCAATGAAATAGTACCCCGTCAGTTTGATAACGACTAGATGGATACCCACGATAAGGAAAACGTGACTTAACGTCTTGGGCGACAGTGTAGTAACGATATTTCAGGAATGGAAAGGTGCCATCCATTTATGAAAAATGTGACGTGAATGGGAGGGTATAGTCGATACAAGGTCTGTGTCGATATGCAGGACTCGAGGGAAAGGAGTGAGGTCGAACATCATCACCACCGATCAAAAAAAAAAAACCTGTTTGGGTTAATTGGTCATTATTAGTATTATATATATATATATATATATATATATATATATATATATATATATATATATATATATATATATATATATATATATATATATATATTGGTTTTAATTCTCAGTGTCCTTTGTTCATTTTGGGTTAGTTGCATTTTTGCATTTGGTTATATGGTTTACTGTCGATTGGTTCTTGTTTTCCTATTCTAGCTCTTGATCAGGAGTCAGTGGACTGCTCTAGTTCAGCTACCTTAGTTCATAGTCTAAAACCAGCGGTCTGCATCTTTATTTGTACCTTTAGTTTATGGTCAGTATCCAGCGAATCGCTTCTTGCACAGTTACCATGGTTCGCTGGTCAGGAGACAGTGGTTTCCTTGTTGTTTTGTCACCATAGTTCATCAGCAAGAGCCAGTGGATTGCTACTTCGTTTGCATCCATGCGTCATGATCAAGACTAGTGAATAGCTTTTGCTTTGCCCTTTGATTTATGTGCAAGAGCAAGGGGGATAGCTTTTTGTTCTGCTATCCTAGTTCGTGGTCAAGATCCCGCGTATTTCTTCTTGTTCTGCTGTTTGATCCTTGTTCCTGTCTCAGTTCAAGAGCCAGCTGATTACCTCTCGTTCTGCTGCCTCAGTTCATGATCAATAACCAGTGGATTTCTTCTTTTGCTGCTGTCTCAGTTATTGGTCAATAGCCAGTGGACTTTTTTCTGCAGCCTCAGTTCATAGTCAATAGCCTCTGGACATCTTTTTCTTCTGGCCAATAGCTAGTGGATTTATTCTTGTTCTGCTGTCTTAGGATCATGGGTAAGGTTCAGTGTCTGGAATTTATTTTGCTACCCTTTGTCAAGGGTTAAAAGCCACTAGTTTGCCTTTATTTTCCTGATCTTGTTCGTGGTTAGGAACAAGCGGACTGTTTCTTTTTTTTTTATGTATTCAAAGTGAAGAGCTACTAGATTTGTTATTTTATTGTTTAGTTGTACCAGTTTATGGTAAAGAGCCAGTGTATTAGCTTTGTTTTTTTTTTTTCTGTTGCCGGAGTTTATGGACTGTCGCTTTTTATGTCGGGTTATTGGCCTTGACAGTGATTTACGGAATCTGTACAAGAATCAGTCCAAACAAAAGTTAACAACCAGTTCACTGAATCATAACAGTGAGTAATGATGCTAAACCAAGAAATATTGCCGTGAAATTTAACTACGACAAAAATCTTATCTGCCTTCATCTTATGCTGTAACATAACATGAAGAATCAGTCGCTCAGATTTACGTTACTTAAAGATGAACTAAAGCAAAGGCTAGTCATCACCGAACCATAACTGGGAAACTAAACCAAGAACTTATCAAGTGAACTGATCAGTAATTATGAAAAAGAGAGTGGAATGAAAAGAACCATTATAAAGTGTATAATAAAAAAAACAAAAGCTTATGATTCACTGCTACTGTGAGATTCAGTTTTCTTTCAAAGTGATCCCGTAATTCTTTCAGTTTGGTAAAGGATGTTTTCGCGCCGGCTGGTCATGTGGAACTTCCGAAGAAAAAAAAACGAACTTCTGAAAATCACATTAAATGAGGAACGCATCAAAACAAGTATAAAATGCGCTGAAGTTTCTTCAGCGCAGTCGAGTTTTCTGTACAGCGTATAATCAAGGCCACCGAAAATAGATCTGTCTTCGGTGGTCTCGGTCAATGCTGTATGAGCCGCGGCCCATGAAACTTTAACCACGGCCCGGTGGTGGTCTGTCCTATACCGTTGCCAGATGCACGATTATGGCTAACTTTAACCTTAAATCAAATAAAAACCACTGAGGCCAGAGGGCTGCAATTTTATGTTTGATGATTGGAGGGTGGGTGATCAACACCAATTTGCAGCCCTCTAGCCTCAGTAGTTTTTAAGATCTGAGGGCGGACAGAAAAGGTCCGGACGGATAGACAAAGCCGGCACAATATTTTTCTTTTACAGAAAACTAAAATGGATTTCTTAAATTTGCCATTTGATTAAGTTCTTATTCTTGCAAATAATTCAACCATGATAAATAGGAGGACTTAAGTTATTTTTGGGGGTTTTTATTCTTTCCTTTTCTATGATTGCAACATAACAAATTGCACGTCTGTAGAACTACGATTTTAGAGTATTTTACCTAGAGCAGCATGGCTTAGGAAGAGGATTAAAAGCTTTTTACCAGAAGATAGGAAATGTCACCCCAGTGAGTTCATGTCAAAATATAAATTGATCATGAAAATTTTAATCATATAACAACAGAAGAATATCCGTATTTTAGCTCCCGAGTAATTTATGACTGCCTGAGAAAGTTTGGCAAAAGAAAAAACTACTATAATTGAAAGACACGCACACAGCTTTATTTTTCCTTTCGTTGGTGTCCATACCAGTCTGACAGTACGTGATATTTCGTCGCGTTTCCTCTGTCTTCGTCGATTAAGAGAGTCATTCATCCAACGGATCACATCTCACATCTTACCGGAATAAAAAGCTTCCTTCCTGCCGCTGGTACAGCCTTCAGCGAGTGGGCTTACTGGGAGGAAGGTTGATGTCTTTGAATTTTCTGCTGGAATGCATGTGGTTAGGAATAAACCACGTTTGGGGTACTAGCAATAATTTGTTAGAATGAGTATATGATACTGGTACATGTACAGTGATATTTTTTGAATGCTTATATATTTATACACATACATACAGTATATATATGATATAAAATTATATATATACATACATATATACATACAATTTATTTTATATACGTATATAAATGTATATATATATGTATGCATATATATTTGTATATAATTTATTTTATATATATATACATGTATATTTGTGATATATATGTATATATTATATATACATAGTATATATGTATAAATATATATATACATACATATATACATTTATATAGATATATACATATATATATTATATATACATACATACATATATATATGCGAACGCCGTTAGAAACCACGCTGGCCACTAAATATTCAAGGTGAGGGCGTGTTTGACCAGTACCCGTTATGCATCCTCCATTTTTCATCCTTAAGGGGAAGTTAACGTTAAGTTTTTATCTGCGTAAACCTGGCAAATGAGATTCCGAAGGTCTCTTGCCGAATGTCTTCTTTGACCTTCGCGTACTGTTATTTCTGGTGTCATTATTGGCTCTGTGTATGATTTGAATTTATGCAAATTGACTGATATACCTGCGAAAATGAATATTATAGTAAATGAAGACAAAATTAATGTTTGCTTTTTTTTTTTTTTTAGCTTGCTGTTCATGTCCTGTTATTGGTGTTATGTTATTCTGTTATTTTTTGCGGGTTTAATCATTTTGCTGTTGTTGTCGTTCTTTCTTTATGATGCTCCTGAATACTCAGATTTCATGTCAGTAATCCGAAAGTTATTTAGTTTGAAAAAGGTTTTTGTTGGTTTGATTATATATATGTATGTATGTATGTATGTATGTATGTATGTATATATATATATATATTATATAATGCACTGTATATATCCATATCTATACATAGGTTTCATATATATGTACACATGTATGTATCTATAATGTGTGCGTGCAGCTAAAATCACAATAACACGTGATGTGTATAAGCAAGCGTACCAAGTCTGATATGAAGGCAAACCGGTCAGGATTTGTACCCCGTTTCATTTTGCCAGTGGTATATTTACACACACAATATACACACCTTTTTTGTGGATGTATGTGATGCACGTTTTTAGTTAACTGTGAGAACATAACTCTCTTCCACCTCTCCCTACTGCTATGCAGGATCAGAACCAAGGCCGTTCAGAAAGTGGTAATTTTGGGCCGGCGACAGAAGAGACCAACCTGGATTCCCATCACGGTGGGAAACTCGGCTTTCAAAGCACGTATAGAATATTTCAGTGAAGGATATCTACTTATGTTGAAGCTTCGCTTTAGTGAATGTGTTTTTATTCTCCTTCTTCTTCTTCCTCTTCGTACTTTTTTTTTTTTTTTTTTTTACAGCTCGCTCGCTTTTTTTTTTCTTCTTTTTTCTTTCAGCTCGCACTACAGGTCTTAATTCTTGGATCAGGCTCGAGTCGAATAGGTCACTCATGCAGTGTAATGCGTCACTACCCTAATGCCAGTCTCCTTGCATTTTAATACATTTTTATATTTTTATTAATTTATTAATTTTTTTTTCTACTTTATAATAGGTGAAATCTCTTCTTTCTGTATTTCCTTTACCTTCTCTTAATTCATAATAAACACCATATTCTTTGGAAGCTTGAATTTCATGTCAGTGGTCCCGTGGGCTTGTTCCATATGAATAGGGTTCATCTCCTGAATAAATAATAAATAATAATAATAATGATAATAATAATGCATATTTCCCTTTAGAATAACGATTTTGTATTTTTATAAAAACTGGTTTTGCGCAAGGACTCGTATGAAGTTCTGGATATTTAAAAACCTTAATAGTTTTAAAGGTTAACTTTTTGCGTTAGAAGGAAATTGTTTTAATTATTATCATCATAACTGATCTAGAGACAGCAGGCTTCGGATAATGTGCAGTATGTGGGTACCGAAAAAAACACGATCACCTTATTGTGCCGTCCTGCTCGACTTTTAAACGCAGTACTTTTTTTTTTTAATTTACAAATTATATTTTTCCTCAAAGGTTTTACGTAAGGAATGTTTAGCGCGCGTCATCAACGACACTTATTTTTACATCGTCGTTTACGTAAGGAAAATTTAGCTACGGTGGTGATCATGACCCAGTCATTCAGCGGTTACAAACCGAAGACGTCTCCACGTATGAGATATCTGCGTTGAAAACAATATTATTTATTCTTCTCGTAAACCACTGTCTGAGTTTGGGAAAGGGTGGGGGTGGCGGTTAGGAATAGGAGGGACGGGGGAGGAGGGAGGAACTGTCACGCACGTATGAATATGTAAACCTCTAGGTCCACTTGGTCTACATTTTTGTCGCTGTTCCTGATTCTTGTGCTCCTTTTTAGGAACTTGTCAGGTTTCCTGTTTTTCAGCTAATTTCTCCTTTCCTCCCAGGCAGGCGTTTTCTATAATGTCAAGGAAGCGTTACTTTCCAAACGGAACATTTACCCTATATGACAGTGAAAACGTTACTCAGCGTTTCTTCGGAATTGCAGTCGACAGTCTTCTCTGCTCGCTTTGAAACAAACATTCGCCAAAAGTGCAGTGAAAACGTTGCTCAGCGTTTGGTCGGAATTTCTGTTGACAATATTAAATTTTCTACGTACTTCTGAGAAACGACGGCTAAATTTGTAATTAAAAAAAAGACACTCAGACGGAATATTCCATTGGAATTTTAGATGATAATATTTTCTTCATTCAGTGAAATAGTTTCTCAGACTTGACTTAACGAGTCTATCGGATTTCAGGAGACAATTTTTTCATAATGAGTTGTGTTGTTTTTATGACTGGAACGTCACAAAGAAAAATTTAAATATTGATAGATGAATTCACGTGTATCAGGACGTTTTATAGATTGAGACGATTTATTTTCTTTACAGTTTGCATCATTGAAAATTTATAAATCATTGTAGAATAAAAGTGATTTAACGTTTTTAGACAAGTTAGCTGCAGAATCATGGTTTAAACGTTTAATCTTTAGGTAGCTGTATATTTTGATTTTCTTCTTTCAGTTCTATATATTTCGTACTACTTCCAAGTCAGTGTTGGAATGTGCATAAAGGTGAGAAAGCCTCTCTCTCTCTCTCTCTCTCTCTCTCTCTCTCTCTCTCTCTCTCTCTCTCTCTCTCTCTCTCTCTCTCTCTCTCTCTTGCAAGCACGCTAGAAAGCTAGGTGACAATCGGTCAAGGAAATTTACTGTAGAAATCGGAGCGTGGGTGATTTCCAATGAGATAGCAAACCAAGTTGTATGGAGTGAGTTCTATAGACTGTGTGAAGAGCGACGAAAAAATATGTCGATAGTTTTCTTCCATTATGAATTGCGATGTTATACAATTCCGCTACATTAGATAGAATTCTTGAAAATAAATGAAAAATTACATCACTTACAGAGACGAACATTTTACCAAAATCTTCGTTGATATAACTGTTGTATAGAAAACGATAACTTTTTTTCAGACTGGACGAAACCAGTTATTGAGACGATTCAATTCTATATGATTAGAACCGCAAACGTTTCTCTCTCTCTCTCTCTCTCTCTCTCTCTCTCTCTCTCTCTCTTTTCTTTCCCCAAGCATTCTTGTCGCTCGGTAGACCATTTAGTTCGCGGCTACGGAAGTTTAAACAGGTAAAGATATGCAAGTAATAGGTCGCGTCTTTATGAGGGCGTGGCCGGAAGCCGGAAGTGGAGTTCAGATCGTTTGTGCAGAAATTCAATATGTTAACTGTTTGCATTATTAAGGTTTTGGTTTTTATTTTGCTGTACTTTACAACTGCATGTGTTCTCTGATCGTGTTTACTGTATATATCTCTCTTTTGTTTAGGTAAGAATGTAATACAAATTTGCGAAGTGAAAACAGTTCAGGAAGAAAAGTTGAACTGCAGCATTCCTTGTATTGGATATGTTACTTCTCAATGATAATTATATTGGTAATAATAATTCTTATTATTACTGTTGGTGTTTTTTAATGGATAACAGTAAAAGATAAATGTGGTCTATAGGTTAAGCATGCGTTTTTCCCGCATATTAAGTTTTTTGTTTATCCATCACTCGGGCCATTTATAGTTTTCCTTGTACGACAAGACAGTTTGTTTTTCGAAAACAGCTGAAAACTTGCACAAGGAACATGGTAGACCAAGTGTTTTTTTTATTTTTTTTATTTTAACGAGTAATTGATTCTCAGGCCTTCTAACCCAGCCTCCCAATCCGTTCTGAGACCTTCACCACTCCCTGAAAGAGACTTTACCAGTTGATTATTGTATTTTCAGCGCCAAGGGCGGTCAGGCATTAGCATCAAATCCACAGATTAGATGCAAAAGCTGAGTCGCAGATTACAATTTATTATTATTTATTCATATGATACAAGCCTTAAGGGAAATTTTGCTTTGGTAAGAAAGATGCAGTAGAAGAGAATGGCCAGTTATGGAAAAGGACAAGAATTCTGAGAGAGTAACGGGTGAATGTGACAGACAAATATGTAGCCTACCTGAATCATGAATTAAACAGCAACAAGAGAAATGTATACAACCCATGCATCAAAATCAGCTAGGTCTCTCTCTCTCTCTCTCTCTCTCTCTCTCTCTCTCTCTCTCTCTCTCTCTCTCTTTTTATATGTATACACACACACATTATATATATATATATATATATATATATATATATATATATATATATATATATATATATATATATATATATATATATACATATACATATGTGTGTGTGTGTGCGTATGTGTGAATCATATACATCAGTAGGACAAATGTATACACATGAATAAAAAAAAAAAAGCACTAGGTTAAGTAAAGTAAGCGCATACACGAATCCCATACAGCAATGAGACAAACTGCAAAATGTCAGAAATCTCAAGGCAATGATGCAAGACTAATAATAAATGCATTACAGCTTCTCAAAGCTGTTAAGCTTCATCATCAATAGCACGGATAAACTCTTTATTACTGGGCAGTGTGACCTTCCCGCCCCCCAGCCAACCGACAATTTAGTGGACTTTAAAATTTAAAATGAGCGACCTTCCTTATAGGCGGCAAATAATGCTAATGCAAGCTACTGATCATTAGGATGTAGGGAGGCTTCAAAGTACTCGCTTGGTAATGGGAAATTTCCTTATGAAGGTATACTGCAGGTGTGTGTGAGTCCTTGCTTTTTATTACCTGCTACTGTTGGAATGTGAAATATAGGTGCTATTTTCCTCAATTTTTCTTTCTCTTATTTTGGGGTTTTCATCATATTGTTTTGTATATTTCATTGTTACCAGTTTCATTCTTTACCGTCACTTAAGTGAATTGTGGTTAATTGCAGACATATAGGTTACTTAGTGGATGTTTAATGTCAAGATGATATTTTTCTAGATGTTTAAAGCTGGCTCGTTTTGCATTGAATAGGGCATTTTATTGTTACCAATTAATTTCTTTAAACAATTTTCATTAAATGTGTCAAATGTTTGTATATCTTAGGTGATTTAGTTTTAGCCACTAAAATTCATGTGTATATACAGTATGTATACATGAATATATATAAATATATATATATATATATATATATATATATATATATATATATATATATATATATATATATATATATGTATATATACATATATGAGTGTGTTTTTCAAATACGCTCATGAAGGTGTCAATCTAGGTGTTAACCTTCAGATTCTCAGCTACCTGTCTGCGATTCACCACGGTAGATAACTATCCGGTAACTGCTATGAGTTGGCAGATGCACGAAGCATTAATACCTGTAAGAGTCAGTAATATTTAAATAAGACTTCAATCAGAGCTCTTTTGTTAATTCAGTATCAATGGTTTGTTGTTCAGATATTACAAATAATTTATAGGTATTTTAAGCTTTAAAAAAAATAGCGGTATTCACTGTAAACTAGGCCAAGAACGTCACAAGAAAGAAAAGTGCAAGCAGTCGTCTACTGCAATCTTTCCAAAGGTGCACCAGCAAACAGCATTCAACTTTCTTTTACAAAAAGTGTGACGAAGGCACAAGAACATAAACAACAGAGTAGCGGCAATAAAGTCAAATCAGCACTGGCATGTAAAATCTCCCCCGCTTTATTCCTGCAGTCTGGAAGCGATTCTGGCGGGAAATATTCGCGCCAAATTTTAACGAACCTGTTGCGTAACAGCAGTACGTAAACACATAACGATAGCATTTACCCAAAGCTGTTGGCGTTCCTCCAGGTTCGATTGCAATTACCAGAAGAAAAACTGAAACAAATGATGGCAAAGAAAGAAAGAAAAAAATTCGCGCAAGAGGAACTCAAGCTACCCCGTTACCAAGTTGTACTGTCATTCTAAGCGTGTGTGGTGGTCTCGCCCGCATATCATTGACACAAGGCTGAATTAACGGCCATAAAAGGAATGAAATGCTGTGGTTTATGCGGAGGAAAGGTTTTGCATTCTCTCTCTCTCTCTCTCTCTCTCTCTGTATATATAAGTGTGCGTGTGGGTATTTATTTGTTGATTGTATCTTCGCTTTCTTTTCGGTATCATATAATAGTTGTCAATAGTTAATAATTCAGGTCTGACTGATGTAGGTTTCCTTCGTATGAGTCTCAGTGCTTGTTTCTCTCTCTCTCTCTCTCTCTCTCTCTCTCTCTCTCTCTCTCTCTCTCTCTCTCTCCATATTTTCTCTTCATTTTTTCCCTTCCAGCCTTTCATGTTAGTGTGTTGGGAAACTGTTCCGCTCTACGTCTCTGATTTTTTTAGGGTTTGGCATTTCCATCTTGAGGAAGTAAGGATTTTTTATATTTTTCTTCATAAGGAATTGATATACCTACATGTATTTCAGTGAGATCAAAGTTTTTGTCTGAATAACTTTCTATCAGTATTTCTTTCTTTGTTTTCTGACTATGTATTTTACCTTATTACTTAGTTTTATTTCTTCTTAACTCCCTTCTCTTCGCACCTGTTCCCCTTTTCAATTTGTATTTTTACTTTCCATGTCAATCTTCTTTCAGTTTCTGCTTGATATTTTGCCTCTTCCTTCTCTGTGTTTTCCAAATGTCAATATGATTTTTTCCCCTCCCAGCTCCTCATCTCATTTTCTTTCCAGATTCTTACATATATATATTATATACATGTAAGAATCTTATAGGTGTATATATATACACTATATATATATATATATATATATATATATATATATATATATATATATATTATTTATTTGTGTATGTATTATATATATACACACATGTATATATATAATATTTGTATACATATATACATATAAATTTCAGTGGCTAAAACAAAATCACCTAAGCTATACAATTACTTGACGCATGCAATGAAAATTGTTGAAAGAAAGCCATGGGTAACAATAAAATGTCCAACCCAATTAAAAACGAACCAGCTCTCTATTTCTTGGTGCGCATCTTCATATTTCCTCCTCCCTCTTCTCCGTTTCCCATACATATCTCAGACGTGTCCTAAACGTTAATGGATCGGGGAAATATATTTCTAGGGGACTAGTTTCCTTTGCATTTTCTTCGTTATCTTTTTCTTCATTCATTAGGGGACGACAAAATTGGGAACTTTCTTTTCCCCTTCCCCTCCCCACTCACATCGTATCCTACACCACCTTTTTATCTCTTTCCTCTCTTCTTCCTTGCCAGGCGACAGCAGGCTTTCAAGACTGAGAAGAAATCGTATTTAGACTTCAACAGACTGGTGAGAGGGTTGGATCAACCTAGATAAACGTCGTACGCCGAAAAATGGACTTGATCTCTACAGCCAGCCACTAGAGCTCTCTCTCTCTCTCTCTCTCTCTCTGAAAAATTTCCGTAAATTCTCTCTTCCTTTGCCTTTACTTTCATAGCGGAATTTGCTGAAGAGTGGCATCCTATTTAGAAAGGGAATGAAGCTGATGTTGGATTTTTGTATTTTAATGAGTAGCACATTGCTTCATTATCTGAGAGTCTGTTTAAAAGCAAAGGCCTTGGAATGAACGAGGACTTGACCACAAAGGTAGCACTAGATCCCATCTACCTCTTGAAAGGCAAACCAGAAGCAGGGAGAGAATTCCAAATCTTGACATTAGAAAGATGCCTGGCATCTCTTGTTTGCTTTCCTTTTACTGTACCTCCATTCATATCTCTCTTCCATCTTGCTAGCCACCCTCTTCTAACAAATTATTTCATAGTGCAACTGCTGGTTTTTCTCCTGTTACACCTTTCAAACCTCCTTGACTCTCAATTTCCTTTCCACCGCTGAATGACCTCGTAGGTTCCAATGATTGGCCTTTGGCCTAAACTCTATATTCCAATCCAGTCCAATCTCTTGTGTGTTTGCTAGAAGTTGTGATTAGGTAAGAAGTGGTGACTAGAATCTTTCAATAACCGGTCTCCGTTAGTCTCTTTATTATTATTATTGTTATTATTATTATTATTATTATTATTATTATTATTATTATTATTATTATTATATGAAAGTGATTCCCATCAGAACCTCGTAGGAGGGTAGTGCCGTCAATGCACCTCACGCGGTGCACTGTAAGCATCACTAAAGATTCTTTGCAGCGTCCCTTCGTCTCTAGCTGAAACCCGTTTCATTCCTTTTACTGTACCTCTATTCACATTCTCTTCCATCTTTCCTTTCGCCCTCTCCTAACAATTGTTTCATAGGGCAAATGCGAGGTTCTCCTCCTGTTGCACCTTTCAAACCTTTCTACTGTATCCCTTTCAGCGCTGAAAGACCTCCTATGTCTCAGGGCTTGGCCTTTGGTTCTAAAGTCTATATTCCGTTCGGTTCCTTCCCATCAGAAAAACGTGGGTATGGTAAGATAACTCCCTAAACTGATCTGTCTTCAGTGGGCCAGGAGTAAGTTAAAGGTCTTTGTTAGCAGTGCATGATGGCAGATGCAAACCAGGAGCGGGTGTTACTCGGTGGTGTGTATGAGTAGAGGGAGATAAGAGGGTCCACTTAGTGCTCTGTGATTCTTTCATGTGTCCTTTGTGATAGTAGCGCTTTCGTCTCCAGAGCGTCTTTTGTGATCACTCAGTCTTGTGCTTCGACCCTGATTGTGCTTCTCAGTCATTTAACTGTTTTGTTTGTATGTATCCTGCAGCACAGAACAACTGTATCTTGTGTACTCATTTAGTTAATTTTATGTAATTAATTGATACGCCCTTCAGCTTTTAGTTTTGTGTAAAAGAAAACTATTGTGCCGGCTTTGTCTGTCCGCACTACTTCTGTCCGCCCTCAGATCTTCAAACTACTGGGGCTAGACGGCTGCAAATTGGTATGTTGATCATCCACCCTCCAATCATCAAACATACCAAATTGCAGCCCTCTAGCCTCCGCAGTTTTTATTTTACTTAAGGTTAAAGATTGCCATAATCGTGCTTCTGGCAACGATATAGGATAGGCCACCACCGGGCCGTGGATAAGTTTCATGGGTCGCGGCTCATACAGCATTATACCGAGACCACCGGAAGATAGATCTATTTTCGGTGGCCTTGATTATACGCTGTAGCGGCTGAACAGAAAACTCGATTGCACCGAAGAAACTTCCGCGCATTTTTTACTTGTTTATGTATGCGATGACAATCTGCTTTTATGAGTCGATGTTATATACCTGCAGCTGATATTGTTGAAGCTCACCGTGATTGGTGGTATGGAGACTCGTAACTGACATTTTTATTTTTGACGTACACTTTAACTTGTATTATTTCATTCATGCAATGTGTAGTCGTTGATTTTATTGCTTAGTTAACAAAATGATCCATGGTTGTGACGTTCGGATAACATTTTCAGATAATACGATAATACAGTACGATATATGAAATATTAAGAGACGTGCTGACTGTCTTCTGTTATACATCTGCCAGTCTGAAGTAATTTAGAAACGTTAGTGATATCGGCTGTGCATATTTACAGAAAAAATAATAAAAGATCGAAATAAGGCATGTGTTTTTGACAAATATTTAGGCTTTGCTTGCAAAGTCTCGTCTAACAGACAACCCCAGAATTTAAAGGTTCCCTTATTGCTAGATTCTACATCTGTTTGTTTTTTAATGTTTTCTGGATTTTTATTCATGCACATAACTATCTCGATTTGTTGAATATTTGAATTATAATATAGGACTATTTATTATTTTAATTATATTTATTTATTTTTGTGTTTGTTTATTTACTTTCTACTTGTCGTTTCATTTAATTCTTAAATATTCATGAAAATATATATTCTCTTACTTGGTGATGAATTTATATACTTGTCGAGGCTTAATGTGGTTCCAGTCTTTTTTTAGATTTTCGTAATCGGATTAAAAAACGAAACGTAATCGGATAAAAAAAAAAAAGAAAAGAAAGACGTAGACCTAGACCTTAGCCTTGAGGAATTGCGGATGTGATGTAAATTAACGCGTCAATTATAGACTTATAATCGCAGAAATTATTGTGATTATAATTATTATTGCCTGTTTTCTTTTATCTTCTGTAATGATAGCTAACCCCGACCTTCTTTCCATTCTGTCTCCTGGCACATGGTTCTAACACTCGTTTGTTTTTGTGGCCTTATTAATTTTCCTCTGTGACTCCCTTGATTGCCACTGGGTATCATATCCCCCTCCCACTCCCCCCACCCCCCTTCTGTCTCAGACTAGTGTTGATTGAGGCGCAGTGTCAACACCCTTTGAGTGGCCTAGAGAGTCTTGGAATACTGTATATTCTGTAGGCATTACTTGCGGTTCTTTGCAGCGTCCTTTCGGCCCTTAGCTGCAGCCCCTTTCATTCCTTTCACTGCATTTCCGTTCATATTCCCTTTCTTCCATCTTACTTACCAAACAATTGATTCATTGTGCAACTGCGAGGTTTGCCTCCTGTTACATTTTTCAAACTTTTTTACTGTCAGTTTCCGTTTCAACGCTGAATGACCTCATAGGTCCCAGCTCTTGTCCTTTGGCCTAAATTCTATATTCTATTCTATATTCAATCTTGGAATACTGAATCGAAAAGACGAGTGCGGCAGGCAGGATTCTATTCAGTTGCTTAGTATACTGACCATGAACTGAACGTTTACATTAGACAGAACAGCAATTTATCACGTGGCCTCCCTAACAAGATTAATTGTTCGTTTTTTCTTGAAGCACTGGCTTTCAGTTGACTTCGGTGCTTGTGTTATCACAAATTATATATTCAGTTGCTCTCGGCTTCGTTCGGGGACACTTGGCAGTTTGAGTAATTCCAGCTGTTCCCAACGTTGATCTGGGAAACTTTGACCGGTTAGGATTCCCTGCAGAGCAAAAAGAAATAACGGACATATTAGTAGAAATTTTATTGATGATACTTCCTGTCCTCAGTACATGCATAAATCAGAGTGTTCATATCTGAAGTTTCCTTCTTCAAGGGTATTTAATTTTATTATGATGTGACTTCCATTTCTTCATGTTTTTTCGTTTTAGTTTTCATCTGTGACGTTGGAAAAAACTCCAGAAATGTGTGTGTATGTGTTATTTTTCATTTATGTATGAGTGATGTCACTTTGCTAGTAATCATTGGTCTTTACCATAAACAGTGGAATAACTATCCTTCATTCGTTCATTTACTGCTTAACCGAGACTGGACCCCATTTTTAAAACTTCCACAGCCCCTTGGAGATTCAACACGTAACCATTTCCCTTTAGGTACTGCATTCCATTTTTTTACCAATGCAAAACTGTACCACACCGTCGTATATCTACATTTCTTGCCTTTTCCGACTGTTGATGTCAACAACTTCCTTATATTGTCTGACATCTCCCACGTTCACTCTTCACTTCTAAAAGAAAAAGTTGGCTCACAAACCCATTCTTAAATTCCAATCTTTGCCTCTGAGACACTCTACTTCCATTCATCTTTTCCAGAGCTTTCGTAACCTTCTTGCCGTACTCCTTTTATGAAATTATTCTTTCCTCGTACCATCGTCCGTAGCTTTTGATTTAAGATTCCTATGTGAGTCAACCACTTCGTCCTTCCACTTTCCATACCAACATTCAATGGTTCTTCTTCCGGGCTCCCTGTTGTAACCCTACGTTTGCTAACTTTCACTATCAACTTTCTATTCACACAAACTATTTCAGACAGTCTCTGGAACATCTAACTGTTGTAACCCTTTAGCATTTGCAAACATGTGCGAACTTCAACCGTTGCATTCTGTTCACAGGCCCCTTCTCGTATCTCACGAACTTATACCAGCGTCTTATGCTCCTTCAGACACATAATTTTATGGCCATTATACAGAGGTCCGAAACTAGATTAGAAAACTATAAGAAAATACTGCAGCCTTTAATTTCAGAAAGAGAGACTTGCTATTTGTTAAGTCAGAAAGTAAAGTATATTTACCTCTTTAGATTCTCCTTTAGTATGTATCAGCTTGCTTGCTTATATAATAAGAATGTAGATCCTGCTTTTGATAACGGAAAAGTAACTGCTTAATATTGCGTCTTGTAACACTATGTGATAATCTCATTTAAATTAAATAGCTCAGATGATTTTGACCTAAATCGAGGGCTTCTTGCCGCAGTCTGGATTGTGTGAAATATATAATTAGCTTAACCGAGTGGATTGTTTAGTCCTGAATTGCAGAGACACTCCCCGTCTCCTCTAGGAAATAGTTAATCCAATTTTTTTTTAGGGAACTCATTTAGCGCCATTCCCTGCATCTTGATCGAGAGGTCACGCCTTGAAGAGGAGACTTTGTTTATGTAAGCTTACGGTTTAGCGTCTTAGGAAATAGTTAACATATATGTACATATATATATATATATATATATATATATATATATATATATATATATATATATATATATATATATATATAAAGTCTCTTCTCTTGTAATTAATAGTAAGAAATTATTATTATTTTTATTATTATTATTATTATTATTATGCGGTAATAAAGCAGTATTACACAAAGGTATTTAAAGGATAAATTCTCAACTCATTCGTGCTCTTGCAAGGAAGAATGAAGGTGGAAAACAGAGCCAATCATACTTCTAGAGTTTCAGCGAAAAAAAATCTAAGTATTTATTAACTTCATATTTTACTTGAATTGAAACATCTGAGAATAGAAAGATTAATTATTTGCATAAGAACCATCAAGAACAGATCCCTTAAACTTGAAGTTCATGTTCTTCCTCAGTGTTCTTCTGTCATTCGAAAATGGGCCTGTCTTTTCTTTATTTACTATTCGTCAGAATTCCAGGCACGAATAACCTTTTGCTCGTCTCTGTTCTTACCTTGTAAATAGAACAAAGGTACTTACTACCAGTACTTGGTGTTCCGCCCATATCAGACATTAGTGCCTGAGCAACATTGCTTTTATGGAAGCGCTGAAGAACTGCTTGAAACTAATTTCTTAATCCTCTCGTAAGGTTCTTGTAAAAAACTTATAAGTTCCATTTCAGAATAATATGAACAAAGGTGCATTGTTCAAAGGTTTGAATTTTGACTCTGATACATAGGTGTGGCAGCAAGCATGTCTGTACTATTTAAGAATAATCCCTCAAGTATAATATATACAGTACATATATATATATATATATATATATATATATATATATATATATATATATGTGTGTGTGTGTGTGTGTGTGTGTGTGTGTGTATACATATATATATAATGTATGTATGTATATATATATATACATATACATAATATATATATACATATAGATAAATAAATTTATACATATATATATATATATATATATATATATATATATATATATATATATATATATATATATATATATATATATATATATAGTATGTGTGTGTGTGTTCAGGCGCCCAAGCTTCAGAAACTCCAAGTAAGGAGAAGTGAGGCTGGAGGAAGAGTTGCTGTGATCAAACTGGTGATTAGTCGGACAGGCAGTGGTGTGTATTTAACGATGACTCGGCTGTTACGGTCCCGTGGCTGCCTAACAAGGAATAGAGAGAGAGAGAGAGAGAGGAAAACACAGGCTTTCGTGCGCGATGTTTTTGCCTGAAATATATTTATGTAAATCTAACAGCGAGGTGTTTACAGATTTTGTGTGCGCTGGGCGAACATTTTTAAAAACAAGTAGTGTCTTGTATATTGCATGCTTGAAAGGGCAATTGATAGAATGTTTGCGTTTTTGTATGTTTTTGCTTTCGTTTTGAAAAAAAAAAAAAATTCTTGAAATATCGTGAAAACTGAGATCGAAAAACAGGAAATACAAACATCTGTGCCAATTAAATTAATAGTTGTGAATGCCTTTAATTGCCCATACATGAAATTCCATCAGATATAAAGTAAAATTTAACAGATTTCTCGCACGGGTACTTGCAAATAGAGAAAGAGAGAGAGAGAGAGCATTTGTGTATGTATCGTATGTATGTGTTTATGGAAGAGAGAGAGAGAGAGCGAGCGTTTGTGTATGTACAGTATGTATGTGTGTATGGAAGAGAGAAAGAGAGAGAGCGTTTGTGTATGTACAGTATGTGTGTCTATGGAAGAGAGAAAGAGAGAGAGCGTTTGTGTATGTACAGTATGTGTGTCTATGGAAGAGAGAAAGAGAGAGAGCGTTTGTGTATGTACAGTATGTATGTGTGTATGGAAGAGAGGGGGGGAGAGAGCGTTCATGTATTTATGTGTGTGTTGTGTATGGAAGAGAGAGAGAGAGTGAACCAACTCCCTGTCAACAAACTTTAATATCCCTTAGATAATGCACAGGTTGTCGTGGGAAGTGTAAGAAAATGAAAAACCGAGAAAATGAAGACAGTAAATCATCAGAACCAGCAAAAACATCGATGTCAACAACAACAGTAACGGAAAATGTTTTCTTGGCAAAGTTTCCCACAGTCACCAAACTCAGTGGCCTCTCTCTCTCTCTCTCTCTCTCTCTCTCTCTCTCTCTCTCTCTCTCTCTCTCTCTCTCTCTCTCTCCAGTATGTTGTATGCATTGTGCAGCATTGACACGTTTTTAGGATGATAATGTTCATGTCTTACTTGTTTATTGTCTTTTATTTTTTTACATTCATCGAATCTGAGCTGAATTATTGTCACTAAGTGAAAGCTAAATTAACAGAATATTCTTTGATATTCATTTCTTGTTTACATTAAGCTAATGACTTACAGTTTTTATTATAAGTTTTTTGTTAACTGAGAGAGATACTTTGCTTAATTTAAGATTTTTGTACACTAAACACATCACAACCTGTCCTTATTCTTTTTATAAGTTTTATATTTCTTGAATCATCAAGGCGAATTTGAATGTATCTCCTTATCTTGTCTTATAATTAATCTTATTCATAACGTTTTAATGTTCCCAGAATATAGTTTCTGAATGGCGCCTGTAATCTTTACGATGAATTAATATGAATACATAATCTGTAATTATACTTTGCAAAATTTTAATAACCTTATCCCTCGCAGTCTAATTTCCAAGTGGCACTTTTCTTCTTTTAACACGCGCTTCAGCGATATTGTTATTTTAAAAAATGGAAATAAAAAAAATTAATTTGATTACCTTTCGTTCATGTAAATCTTCGTGAAGTAAAATGACAGGAAAATTTTATGGCTCAAATCACTTTCACTTCACACATCCAAGTTAAAATAAAAATAAAAAAAACACAGAAACAAACTCCCCTGTAAACTTTCCTATGACACCTTCCATGTTTGTGTAAAGTTGGCAGTTTTTCTAAAAATGTTTGTTTGCTTGCTAGAAGACCTGCTATTAGATATTTTTCGTACATATTTACATT
>NC_089788.1:63017719-63102719 GCF_040412425.1 Macrobrachium rosenbergii | reverse complement strand
CAGTGCATGCTTACTGTGTAAGTATTCAGTGAATGTTTAGTGAGTGTTAAGGGTTTAGTGAATGTTCTGTGAATGTTAGTGTTTAGTGGATGTTTAGTAAGTTTTCAGTGACTGTTTAGTGAGTGTTTAGTGAATGTCTTGTGAAAATTAGTGTTTAGTGAATGTTTAGTAAATAAGTGTTTAGTGATTGTTTAATGAGTGAATAGTGAATGTTCATTGACTGCTTAGTGTTTTATAAGTGTTTAGGGATTTAATTAATGAGCATTTAGGGTTTAGTGAGTATTTAGTGTTTAATGACTGTTTAGGATTTTGTGAGTGTTTAGTTTTTAGTGAGTATTTAGTGAATGTTTAGTGTATAGTGAGTACTTAGTGAATTTTTAGTTTATTGTGAGTTCTTAGTGAATGCCTAGTGAGTGTTTAATGAGCAATTAGGATTATGTGAGTGTTTAGTGAATGTTTACCGAGTGTTTGGGGTAAAGCGAGTATTTAGTGAGTGTGTAGTGTTTTATGAGTTTAGTTAGCATTTGGTGTATAGTGAGTTCCTAGTGATTATTGAGTATTCAATGAGTGTTTAGTGAGTGTATAGTGTGTGTGTGTGTGTAGTGAGTGTAAGTATATTGTGAATGTTAGTGTTTAGTGATTGTACAGTACTGTTCAGTTAGTGCTTAGTGACTGTATGCAATGAAAGTCCTGTAATTTACAGGAACCATTTATGGTAAACACTACTTAGATCCAAGAGTAGATGCTTAGGCCTTGACCACAATGGTTGGAGTGCTTAGGCCAACCTGTTTTTGTTATGTAATCTTTCTTTGTGAAATTGGGTCAGGTAATAATAATAATAATAATAATAATAATAATAATAATAATAATAAGAACAGCAACATTAATAATCATAATAACAATAACAGTTGTAAAAATATTAATAGTAATAAGATGATAATAATAAAAATATAAAAATAATAATAATAGTAATAAAATATAGCAATATATATATACATATATGTGTGTTTTATATATATATATATATATATATATATATATATATATATATATATATATATATATATATATATATATACATACATAACATCTCACACGTCTCGAACTCTCGCCATACCCGCGCAATAACTTCTCGCTGCTGGGAAGAAACGGCGTTGGGTCGGGTATGATACATGAAACATACGTACCGGGGTGTAAGCGATGTCAGGCAGGGCAGCCGATCGAGACCACAGGTCTACCCCAAAGCCAAATCAAAAAGTCCTTCAAAAGAAGGCATCGTGCTTACCCCATACAAAAATGGGAATAAAAGCACGTTAAAAGAAAAAGAAAGAGAAGAGATATATGCATACACATATACATATATATATATATATATATATATATATATATATATATATATATATATATATATATATATATATATATATATATATATATACTATATATACACGCATATATACATATATATACAGCAAAGAGAGAGACAGAGATTTTCGAGTCAGTAAGAGAGAGAGAGGGAGAGCGAGAGAGAATATTACAGAAAAATTAAGGGAAATGATAAAATTCATCAGGTAAAAACTGAAACAGTTCAAGATTGCATCCAAATAGAGAGAGAGGTTAAAGAAATTAAAGGAAATGTTTTCGATAAATGGAGGAATAAGGGAAAGGGAATGTTTGGGGCTTCACCAGAAAGGAAGCGATAGAGTGGTCTCCTGAAGGAGGGAAATAAGTGTGCCTCGTGAGAGAATTGTTTCTTGGGTACCCAATAAACTATACAGGACGCCTGAACAACATCTCTCAGTAATACTAGACTTTAACATTAGGGTAAAAACAGAACGAGCTATACCAATATATATATATATATATATATATATATATATATATATATATATATATATATATATATATATATATATATATTTATATATATTGTGTATATATGTATTATACATATGTATACTGTATATATACCGTATATATATTTAAGCGGCAGAAAAAAATTGGTCAACGAAGTGGAGCCGGTACACCTTGTGAGGCAAATAAGAAACCAGCCAAGTTTGCCACAACGACTGGGGAGGGAAGTCAGGATGGATTAAGAAATTATATTATAAAATAGCCAGAAGGAAAAATTTGGTGAAGAAAAAGTCTCTTTCCTGTTAATCCACCAAGGAACACTTGCTTTCATATCAGCCTGCCCTGCACACTTTCGAAAAAACGGGAAAGTGAACAAAAAGAGACAAAATGCCTGTTTGTACTCTCAAGCAAGGGAACTCAAACCTAAGACCATGGAAGGCCATGGTACAATGGCTAGGGGCACAATCCAAGGTTGGATAACAAGGTTTGCACCAAGAGTAATCTTCTCTTCGAAAGGTTACCTACCATGGCTAAAGGGTCCCTTCCAGTCACTGGCTTGATTTCGGAGTGTCCTTCTATCAGAAACGTTGCTTCCAAAGGTTAAAGAGTCTCTTCTACCCTAAGTCGTGTAGGCAGGGACGTTGCACCTTCAAGAATGTTGCTAAGGAAAAATCACATTAACCCTCGAAACAATATATACATATACATATATAGATATTTATGTATATATGTGTATATATATGTACATATAATGTATATACACATACTACACACACACACACACACACACACACACACACACACACATATATATATATATATATATATATATATATATATATATATATATATATATATATATATATATTATTTTATCAAAGGGCATCCAGGAAAAGGCATACGTATATCATATCACACTTTATTATTGCCGACGGCATTTCGCAATGTCACATTGCATCATCAAAACTAAACTGACCTAAAACATTGAAGAAATTCTTTTAGCCCAGTTTAGCCTTGATGATGTAATGTGACACTAATAAATAATAAACTGTGATATGTATGCCTTTTCTCTAGATTCCACCTCAATAGCAACTAAAAGCCTACAGCTATATATCCTTTTTACACACACACACTACACATATAAACTGCATATATATATATATATATATATATATATATATATATATATATATATATATATATATATATATATATATATATGTGTGTGTGTGTGTATGTGTGTTATGTATATATATATATATATATATATATATATATATATATATATATATATATATATATATATATATATATATATATATATATATATTAAAATGTAATATAGCTGTAGCCTATATGACTATATAGACTCTAAAAACACTGCCCAGACCTAAAATTACTTGATTATAGGTGTCTCTCATTAAATTTGCTTTATAAAACATTGAATAAAAATAGTTAAGAATCTCATATCTATGCATACAAAATGGAATTAATAAACCAATGGCATTTTTCCGTATATAAACGCTCGTATTTATGCTCATTCATTCATACATACACATATATATATGTGTGTGCGTGTGTATGTATGAAAGAATGGGCATGAATACAAGCGTTTATATAAGGGAAAATGCCGTTGCTTTATTAATTCCACTTTTTATGCATAGATGTGACACTCTTAACGATTTTATTCAATGGTTTTAATTAGATTTTATGAGAGGCATTAATAATTAAGTAATTTTAGATCTGGTCAGTATTTTCAGAGTCTAGAATTCTGTAAATAGTCCATTTCTAGAAACATGTCCAAGAGACAAATTCTTTCCCTCCGGAATCTATATCATTGTTGGCAGAACTGAAGACTTCAAAATTCACTTTTCTCAAAACATATTTTGGAAATTTGTCTTTTTCTCCCTTTTTTATTCTAGTTTCCTTTAGAATCAACAACGAGATTGAAACTGATGAAACCATTCGCAAGGAAGAATTTCATATCCAAAAGAATGAGGATTTAGAGAAGGAGTTAAGGAAAGAGTGGTTCTGTGTTGAAGAGCTTCGAAAAACTCCTGTTGATGCTCTGGACAGGATTAGGAAAATGGAAAGCAAAAATAAGGACCCTTCTTCGAATGTTTCAAAAAGAAAAATGAAGAATGGGAGGATACCATTATTAAGAAATAAAAGGATATCGAACAACTGAAGGACTTCCTCGCTCGCAAGAAACAAAACTTGAAAAGAACAAAGGAAAAATACTCGAATTGGAAAATGAACAAAATGTGATTGAGGTCTACATCGGCTGTCTTGAGGAAAAGGTGAAGGCCCATGAAGAGGAGAGAAAGACGAGGAAAGAGCTGGAAGTACACCTGCGAGCCTCACGCCAAGAAGTTCCTGTTCCTCGAGCAAGAAATGACGCTCTTGACAACAATCTTGGAAAACAGGCCCACAGGGATAAGTTAGGTGTCCAGTCGAAGGTCCAAAAGTCGGACGATCGAGCTCAACCGCTGCAACGAGACTTGGCTGAGAAGGAACCGCAAACTGTCTCGTCGAAGGAAAAATTCAACGACGAAAGGGGAAGCAGCCTCTGGGTCGGACCCTTCCCTTCAAGGCTGGCCTGAAGAAAATGGCGAGCCTTGGTGGCTTTTGGGCCTCATCCTTGAAGTTCTTGGGCCTTCTCCAGACCCCCTTCCCCAGCCTGGCAAGATACCTGCCTTCCTCCGAGGAAGCAGCCTCTGGGTCGGACCCTTCCCTTCAAGGCTGCCTTCAAGAGACTGGTGAGCCTTGGGGGCTTTTGCAGCCCATCCTTGAAGTTCTTGGGCCCTCTCTAGGCCCGCTTCCCCAGCCTGGCAGGATACCTGCCTTCCTCCGAGGTAGCAGCCTCTGGGTCGGACCCTTCGCTTCAAGGCTGCCCTCAAGAGACTGGCGAGCCATGGGGGCTTGTGGGCCGCCTCCTTGAAGTTCTTGGGCCCTCTCCAGGCCCGCTTCCCCAGCGTGGCAGGATACCTGCCTTCCTCCGAGGAAGCAGCCTCTGGGTCAGACCATTCCCTTCAAGGCTGCCCCTCAAGAGACTGGAGAGCCTTGGGGGGCTTTTGGGCCCCATCCTTGAAGTTTTTGGGCCCTCTCCAGGCCCGCTTCCCCAGCCTGGCAGGATACCTGCCTTCCTCCGAGGAAGCAGCCTCTGGGTCAGACCCTTCCCTTCAAGGCTACCCTCAAAAGACTGGCAAGCCTTGGGGGCTTTTGCGGCCCATCCTTGAGGGACTTGGGCCCTCTTCAGGCCCTCTTCCTCAGCCTGGCAGGATACCTGCCTTCCTCTGAGGAAGCAGCCTCTGGGCCGGACCCTTCCCTTCACCATACTCTTTGCTTTCTCTTACTCAGCTTTTCAAATATGACACTTGCTTTCTCTGAAGGCTTCCAGACTATTTGAAGCATCTCGGAGATTGTTCTTGGAGACTTTGGAGTTCAGCACATGTGCACATGGTATTTCTCTCATTCTTCCAGGAGCTGGAGAGTGAAGGATTGCAAAATGTCTTCAAGGAAATTTCCGAAGGTTTTAGATCATTTTAACATTGCGTTAACCATTACTTAGAGTTCTTTTTCTGACACATAAGCAGCTCTTTACTTTAACGAGTCATTTTCTGTAATCTTATGGGATTCCCTCATTGATATAAACTGATATCTCCCGACGACGAGGGAAAACTTCTGGTTATTCTTGATGGCGTCTTCATGACTCCAGAATACTCTGAAGCTGTCTTCAGCTCCTGAAGCATTCCTGGAGAATCCAATGGCCGTTTCCAAACGCTTTAGAGCATGGAGATCATCTTGAGGCCTTCGGAAGCCCTAGAAGCCTCCAGAATTCATCTCTAAGAGCGTGGGCTTATTATCTCCAAAAACGTGGTCTTCCCCCAAAGAAATCTTCGAAGCCTTTCATCTCCGACTTCTCTGTAAAACTCTGTTCATTAGTATTGTGCAAGAAATCCATAGGCTTCAGAGCATGGAGATTGTCTTGAAGCCTTTGGAAGCCCTAGAAGCCTCCGGAATTCCCTTCAGAAGATTCCTTACTGTCACCCTGGGGATGACAATCATGATCCAGACAAGGTCCACTTGGAACATAGAGGGTATATACCTGCAGTTGCAATTTCTAAACCAGTACCAGAGCGTGCTGCAAAGCCTTGAGACCATCTTTTAAGGTCTGGTAACTCCTAAATTGAACAGAGGCTTAGCGCGATTGTGAATTTTTTTTTGTTAGTGTTTAATGAGTAAGTATTTAGCATATGTTTAGGATTTAGTGAGTAAGTGTTCAGTGAATGCTTGTAAGTGTTAGTGAATGTTTAGTTTAGGGTTAAGTGAATGTTTAGTTTAGGGTTAAGTGAATATTTAGTTGGGCTTAGTGAATGTTTAGTGTTAGTGTGCAAGTATTCAGTGAATGTTAAGTCAGTGTTTAGGGTTTAGTAAATGTTTTGTGAATGTTAGTGAATGTTTATTGTGTAAGTATTCAGTGTATGTTAAGTGAGTGTTTAGGTCTTAGTGCATGTTTTGTGAATGTTTAGTTTGTAAGTATTCAGTGAATATTTAGTGTGTAAGTATTCAGTGAGTGTTCAGTGAATGTCTTGTGAATGTTGATGTTTAGTGCATAATTATTCAGTGAATGTTTATTGTGTAAGAGTTTAGTGAGTGTTTAGGGTTTAGTGAAGGTTTATTGCGTGTTAGTGTTTAGTGAATGTTTAGTGTGTAAGTATTCAGTGATTGTTTACTGTAAGTATTCAGTGAGTGTTTAGGGTTGAGTGAATGTTAGTATTTAGTGAATGTTTAGTATTTAAGCATTCAGTGAATGTTTAGTGAGTTTAGGGTTGAGTGAATGTTAGTGTTTAGTGAATGTTTTGTGTGTAAGCATTCAGTGAATGTTTATTGAGTGTTTAGGGTTTAGTGAATGTTTACTGTGTGTTTAGTGAGTGCTTAGGGTTTAGTGAATGTTTACTGTGTGTTTAGTGACTGCTTAGGGTTTAGTGAATGTTTAGTGTTTAATTATTCAGCGAATGTTTAGTAAGTGTTTTGGGTTTAGTGAATTTTAGGGTTCAGTGAAGGTTTAGTAAGTGTGCAGTGAATGTTTAGTGAGTTTTTAGTAAATGCGTTGTGAAATTTAGTGTTTAGTGAATGTTTAGTGTGTAATCTTTTAGTGAGTGTTTAATGAGTAATCAGTGAATGTTTATTGACTCTTTAGTATTTAATGAGTGTTTAGGAATTAAATGAGCATTTAGGGTTTAGTGAGCATTTAGCATTTAATGAGTGTTTATGGTTTAGTAATGTTTAGTGTATAGTGAGTGCTTAGTGAATGTTTAGTGTATAGTGAGTACTTAGTGAATGTTTAGTTTATAATGAGTGCTTGGTGAATGTTTAGTGTTAATGAATGTTAGGATTAAGTGAATGTTTAGTGAATGTTTACTGAGTATTTTGGGTGCAGTGAGTATTTAGTGAGTGTCTAGTGTTATTGAGTGTGAGTGCGTAGTAAGTGTGTGTTTAGTGAGTGTGAGAGTAAGTAAGTGTGTGTGTTTAATGTGAGTGTATATTAAGTGTGAGTGTTTAGTAAGTGTATTGTGAATGTTAGTGTTTAGTGTTTGTAATGAATGTTTAGTTAGTGTTTAGTGACTGTATGCAAAAGAAAGTTGTGTAATTTACAGGAACCATTTATGCTAAACATTGCTTAGATCCAAGAGCAGATGCTTAGGCCTTGACCACAATGGTTGGAGTACTTAGGCCAACCTGTTTTTGTAAGGTAATTTTTCTCTGTGAAATTGTGTCAAGTAATAATAATAATAATATAATAATAATAATAACAGCAACAGTAATAATAATAGCAATAGTAAAAATAATGATATTAATATTTAATAATAATAAGATGATAATAGCAAAAAAGATAGAAATAATAATAATAAAAATTATAATAATAGTGATAAAGTATAGTACTATGAGCTGGATATGAGACCTTTCAGTATGGCCGCCTGAGGTCACGCTCGACAGGATTACCATTCGTGATTTACGATCTATGACTTGAAAATTTATATATATATATATATATATATATATATATATATATATATATATATATATATATATATATTATATATATTATATATATTATATATATATATAATTATATATATATATATACTGTATATATGTGTGTATGTATTTATGTATATATGTATATTGTTACGTAGGTTCTTTGGCCAATGAGTTTACTTATTATTTGCTTTGATTTATATTGCCTTGCTTTACCTAAGACCCACGTAATTCTGTCAGTTAAGTTTAAATTTAACTCTAAAGGACAGATAGTGAATAGTTCAGGTCGCCCGTTAACACTAGTTAACAAAGAATAGAGGTTTATTCATAACCACATGAATGAATTCAGCAAACTTACTGGAACACTAATTTCAGCCACACAAGCTAAGTAAAATGAAATGGTAAATTTACTGGAGCTAACAGCAGCTGAGAATATTAGTCCAACTTCAGACAAACTTCAATGAAACATAGAATGAACTCAACAGATTAATATGCTTCTCAGACGCTGTGTCATGAATTTATTTCACGGTTGAATTAAGGCTTCTTGATACTAATGATACAGATTCTTCTCCAAGAAAGAGGATGTTGGGCAGTCCCAAGGCGTACGTAATTCTGGAAAAGGACGTATCCAGATAACAATCTTGCATTACAGAAATGTCACT
The DNA here is from genome assembly GCF_040412425.1 of Macrobrachium rosenbergii. Taxonomy (NCBI): domain Eukaryota; kingdom Metazoa; phylum Arthropoda; class Malacostraca; order Decapoda; family Palaemonidae; genus Macrobrachium; species Macrobrachium rosenbergii. Next base: position 63,094,161 of record NC_089788.1, on the reverse strand, counting down.
TGTCATTACTAATCTCAAGGGGATGATTCTTAGTTCAGAAATAATACGTTTAACACCATGGAGGATAAGTTATTTGACTTCACTAGAAAACCATAATTGTACTTGACAGGTAACTGCATAAATGGGATGTGTTTTACTAGGATTTCTTAGCCAGTGACTGTTTAAGAGAGGAATATCTGAACAAGGGAAAATGAGAGTTTCAGTCGAAGGAAAGAGAACTGGGACCAATTGTCAATTCAGACTTACCGCTGGGTTAGCTAATGCAGTGATCAGTTGCATGAGATTCCTTGGTCTGTTGAAATAGCAAATTTCTCCTCGGTTTGAACAAAGGAGGGAAAAAAACAGGATGCTTGGACAATAGCCGGCACATCCTGACGCTGTCGCAGCTGCTTGGAGAGTCTAGTGCTAGGGAAGTTTCTCGCATACTTGCTTCAAAACTCCGCTACCCAGGGCTTGACCTGAAATGGCAATAGACTCACCAGGACATAGGATAGAGAAGACAGTACCTCTAAGGTCTGTCCTAGCAAAAGCTATTCCTGATTCACGGCCCTCTAAGCTAATGTCTCAGCAGTTGGCGTATGGAATTTGAAAACACTGCTTCCCGCTCGCTTATTCCTACATTGCCTGCCCTCTTACTTTAACAAAGATATATTTCTTGTATTCGATTAAAGCAAGGAAGAGAGGTCGAATAGGTAATATTTATAATAATATATAAAGTCAAGTATACCTTAGTTTAACCAGACCACTGAGCTGATTAACAGCACTCCTAGGGCTGGCCCGAAGGATCAGATTTATTTTACGTGGCTAAGAACCAATTGGTTACCTAGCAACAGGACCTACAGCTTATTGTGGAATCCGAACCACATTATAGCGAGAAATGAATTTCTATCACCAGAAATAAATTCCTCTTTTTATAATAATATATATATATATATATATATATATATATATATATATATATATATATATATATATATATATATATATATATATAGAGAGAGAGAGAGAGAGAGAGAGAGAGAGAGAGAGAGAGAATATTACAGAAAACTTGAAGGAAATGATAAACTTTATCAGATAAAATCTGAAACCTGTTCAAGATTGCATCAAAATAAAGAGAGAGAGAGCGCGCGAATAGATTTTTCCCTTCAAACAGGAGCAAATGCCCTGGTCAACCTGAATGCCCGTATCAGCCCCAACCCAGAAGAAAGATGAAGAATAGAAGAAGCAGTAAAAAAGAAAAATGGGTCTTATCCCCGAAGGAGGCGAGAAAGACTCGCCTTTAAAGAATGGAAGGTTTTAAAAATAAAGTCAAGAAGACGAAACAGTTCCTGATTTCCGTAGCGACAAGGAAGAGATTGCCATCAGATCGCTCTATTTCAGCGTCAACGATTTCCCGCCAATTCTCTTAAAAAATGTTTAAGTATTACTAATAAATGTGATACGGACAGACAGACAGAGAGAGAGTTTCGATTGATTGGGAGAGAGACAAAGAGTATTGCAAAAAAATTAAAGGAAATGATAAAATTCTTCAGATAAAAACTGAAATAGTTTGAGATTGCATCAAAATACTGTAGAGAGAGAGAGAGAGGGAGACGTTCATGCCATCGAGGGAAGAGACTAAACGAAGATCATCAAAGGCTTTCGGGGGAATGTTTTCGATAAATGGAGGAATAAGGGTTAGGGAATGTTTGGGGCTTCACCAGAAAGGAAGCGATAGAGTGGCCTCCTGAAGGAGGGAAATTATTGTTTCTTGGGTACCCAATGAACTGTACATGACGCCTGAACATCTCTCAACAGTACTAGGCTTTAACGCTAGGGTAAGCACAGTACGAGCTATACAAATATATATATATATGCAGTATGTATTATGTGTGTATATATATATATATATATATTATATATATATATATATATATATATATATATATATATATATATATATATATATATATATATATATATATATATATATACAGATATATATATATATACGATCATGAAGCTACAAATATCGCTTAATATGAAATCCACGCTACCTAGGAATATCCCCGATGAATTATCACCGAAGGGGAATTTATAAGTGATAAATGGACGGCACTGCCGAGTCTCGATCCACGACACAGACGCGCATCCAGCGAATCCAGTCGACGCTAACCACTGAGCTATCAAGAGGTATAAGTTAACGCCGAGTCTGGTGTACTTTATTTACCCGTCGAGAGCGGGGAAATTGTACTTAGCTTCGGCATTAACCCACCTCGACCATGATTGTTCAGCTTCGGCGATAACCCACCTCGACCATGATAGTTCATTGGTACGTTTGGAACACACAGCTCTTTTTATGACATTTTTTATCACCGTGATTTATATACGATCGTGAAGCTACAAATATCGCTTAATATCAAATCCCGCTACCTCAGGAATATCCCCGATGAATTATCACGAAGGGGAATTTATAAGTGATAAATGGGCACTGCCAGTCTCGATCCCCGACACGCCAAGATCCAGCGAATCCATCGACGCTAACCACTGAGCTATCAAGAGAGGTATAAGTCAACGCCAAGTCTGGTGTACTTTATTTACCCGTCGAGAGCGGAGAAATTGTACTTAGATTCGGCATTAACCCACCTCGACCATGAGCTGCGTGTTCCAAACGTACCAATGAACTATCATGGTCGAGGTGGGTTAATGCCGAGCTAAGTACAATTTCCCGCTCTCGACAGGTAAATAAAGTACACCAGACTCGGCGTTAACTTATACCTCTTGATAGCTCAGTGGTTAGCGTCGACTGGATTCGCTGAATGCGGCGTCTGTGTCGTGGGATCGAGACTCGGCAGTGCCCGTCCATTTATCACTTATAAATTCCCCCTTCAGTGATAATTCCCCATCGATATTCCGAGGTAGCGTGGATTTGATATTAAGCGATATTTTTGCATCATGATCGTATATAAATCACGGTGTGATAAAAAATGTCATAAAAGAGCTGCGTGTTCCAACGCCGCAATAAACTATCATGGTCGAGGTGGGTTAATGCCGGCCAAGTACAATTTCCCCGCTCTCGGCGGGTAAATAAAGTACACCAGACTAGCGTTAACTTATACCTCTCTTGATAGCTCAGTGGTTAGCGTCGACTGGATTAAGCTGGATGCGGCGTCTGTGTCGTGGGATCGAGACTCGGCAGTGCCTGTCCATTTATCACTTATAAATTCCCCTTCAGAGTGATAATTCCCCATCGGGGATATTCCTTGAGGTAGTGGATTTGATATTAAGCGATATTTGTAGCTTCATGATCGTATATAAATCATGACTTGTGATAAAAAAAGTCATATATATATATATATATATATATATATATATATATATATATATATATATATATATATATATATATATATATATATATATATATATATATATATATATATATATATATGTGTGTGTGTGTGTGTGTGTGTGTGTGTGTGTGTGTGTGTATGTATAGAAGTGGCAGAAAAAATTGGTCAATGAAGTGGAGCCGGTACACTTTGTAAGGCAAATAACAAACCAGCCAAGTTTGCCACAAAAGCTGAGGGAGGGAAGTCAGGATGGATTAAGAAAATAATCATAAAATACCCAAAGGGAAAATTTGGTGAAGAAACAAGCGCTTTCCTATTAATCCACCAAGGAACACTTGCTTTTATCAGCCTGTCCTGCACACTTTCGAAATAACGGGAAAGTGAGCAGAAAAGAGGAAAAATGCCTGTTTGTACTCTCAAGCAAGGGAACTCAAATCCAAGACCATGGAAGGCCATGGTGCAGTGGCTAGGGCACAGTCCAAGGTTGGATAACAAGGTTTGCATCCAGAGTAATCTTCTCTTCGAAAGGTTACCTACCATGGCTAAAGGGTCCCTTCCACTTACTGGCTTCATTTCGGAGTGTCCTGCTCCCAGAAGCGTTGCTTCCAAAGGTGAAAGAGTCTCTTCTACCCTAAGTCGTGTAGGCAGGGACGTCGCACCCTCAAGAATGTTGCTAAGGAAAAATCACATTAACCCTCGAAACAATATATACATATACATATATAGATATGTATGTATACATGTGTATATATATATATTTATATATATGTATATGTAAAAATTTTAAATATACGTTCATATATAAATATATATTTATATATGTATACACACATATATATATATATATAAAATATATATATATATATATATATATATATATATATATATATATATATATATATATATATATATATAAGAAAGCTACAAACGTCCTTTAATATCCAATTCACTCTGCCTTTGAAGTAATATATTTTCATATATGTTTGAAGGTGAATTTTTAGTTGATAATAAGTCCATATAGGATCGTAAACCAGCGACGGACGAGGGAATCAGGACTACAGTGACACACTAACCAGTCGGCCACAAGAGAGGGTATAAGTGAATACCATCTCCCATCAACCCACTACAGTCCTGATTCCTCGTCCGTCGCTGGTTCGATCCCACGGACGGTGGACTTATTATCAACTAAAAATCCCTTGTGGTAACATATATGAAAATATATTACTTCCGAGGCAGAGTGAATTGATATTAAAGGACTTTGTAGCTTTCTGATTGTATATGAATCACGGTGATGTGATAAATAGTCATAATATGGCTATCGCGACAAACGCATATACACGGTCAACATGGCAGAGGTGGGTGGATATCGTCTCCAAAACGCAAAACACCTGAGTTCGACGGGTGGGTTGATGGGAGATGGTATTCACTTATACCCTCTCTTGTGGCCGACTGGTTAGTGTGTCACTGTAGTCCTGATTCCTCGTCCGTCGCTGGTTGATCCCACGGGGACGGTGGACTTATTATCAACTAAAAATTCCCCTTCGGTAACATATATGAAAATATATTACTTCCGAGGCAGATGAATTGGATATTAAAGGACGTTTGTAGCTTTCTGATTGTATATGAATCACGGTGATGTGATAAATAGTCATAATATGGCTACGTTATACAAACGTTTACACGGTCAACATGGCAGAGGTGGGTGGATATCGTCTCCAAAACGCAAAACACCTGAGTTCGACGGGTGGGTTGATGGGAGATGGTATTCACTTATACCTCTCTTGTGGCCGACTGGTTAGTGTGTCACTGTAGTCCTGATTCCTCGTCCGTCGCTGGTTCGATCCACGGACGGTGGACTTATTATCAACTAAAATTCCCCTTCGGTAACATATATGAAAATATATTACTTCGAGGCAGAGTGAATTGGATATTAAAGGACGTTTGTAGCTTTCTGATTGTATATGAATCACGGTGATGTGATAAATAGTCATAATATGGCTACGCCGACAAACGCACTACACGGTCAACATGGCAGAGGTGGGTGGATATCGCCTCCAAACGCAAAACACCTGAGTTATATAACGGGTGGGTTGATGGGGAGATGGTATTCACATTATACCTCTCTTGTGGCCGACTGGTTAGTGTGTCACTGTAGTCCTGATTCCTCGTCCGTCGCTGGTTCGATCCCACGGGACGGTGGACTTATTATCAACTAAAAATTCCCCTTCGGTAACATATATGAAAATATATTACTTCCGAGGCAGAGTGAATTGGATATTAAAGGACGTTTGTAGCTTTCTGATTGTATATGAATCACGGTGATGTGATAAATATCATATATATATATATATATATATATATATATATATATATATATATATATATATATATATATTTCTATCAAAGGGACATCCAGGAAAAAGCAGACGTATATCATATCACACTTTATTATTGCCGACGGCATTTCGCAATGTCACATTGCTTCATCAAGGCTAAACTGACCTAAAAAGAAGAAAGTCTTTTTAGCTCAGTTTAGCCTTGATGATGTAATGTGACACTGCTAAATAATAAACTTTGATATGATATATGTACGCCTTCTCCTAGATGCCCCCCCTCGATAATAACTAAGAAGTCTGCAACTATATAACCTTTTTACATATACACGTATATATACATACATACAAACATACACGTGTGTATATATACACATATATAAGTATGTATGTATTATAAGTATTTATATATATTTATATATATATATATATATATATATATATATATATATATATATATATATATATATATATATATATATATATATATATATATATATATATATATATATATATATATATATATAATATATATATTGAAATGTAATATAGCTGTAGGCTATATGACTATATAAGACTAAAAATACTGACCAGATCTAAAATTACTTAATTATTGGTACCTCTCATTAAATCTGATTTATAAACCTTTGAATAAAATCGTTAAGAACCTCATACCTACGCATACCAAAAGGAATTATTAAAGCAATGGCATTTTATGTTATATGAACGCTCATATTCCAGCTCATTCATTCAAACCCACCTATATATGTGTGTGTGTATGTATGTATGAATGAATGTGCTTGAATATTGCTTTATTTTAATTCTATTTTGTATGCATAGATATGACACTCAACGATTTTATTCAATGGTTTATAATTAGATTTAATGAGAGGATCCAATAATTAAGTAATTTTAGATTGGTCAGTATTTTCAGTGTAGATCCGATTCCGCTTCTAGAAACATGTACAAGGGACAAATTCTGGAATCTTATTTCGCCTGAACTGAAGACCTCAACATTTTTCTCAAAACATATTTAGGAAACTTGCTTTTTCTCCCTTTTTTATTCCAGTTTCCATTAGAATCATCTGTAAATAAAATTATATGCTTTGAAGAAGTAGAAGGAAAGGTACCACGTTTCCAGTACTGAAAAAAGTTTGTGCGCAATTGTTGGCTATGAATCTTTTTGGATCAGTGTTATTGTTTATAAAGGAAATTCAAAACTTTGGACGTGATAATGTTAAAAATGTTTTTGGAGGACTAACTAGCCATCTACCTTGAAAGGCCATTACGATTAAGTCTGCTCTCAGGAACTGGAACAACGAGAGATGGAACCATTCCGAAGGAAGAATTTCACATCCAAAAGAATGAGGATTTAGAGGAGTTAAGGAAAGAGTGGTCCTCCTTCGAAAAACTCCTGTTGATGCTCAGGACAGGATTAGGAAAATTAATGGCAAAAATAAGGACCCCTCTTCGAATAACGAATGCTTGAAAAAGAAAAATGAAGAATGGGAGGATGCCATGGTTAAGAAAGAAAAGGATATCGAACATGTGAAGGACTTCCTCGATCGCCGAGAGACAGAACTTGAAAAGAACAAAGGAAAAATACTCGAATTGGAAAATGAAAAAAATGTGAATGAGGTCAACATCGCCTATCTCGAGGAAAAGGTGAAGGCCCATGAAGCGGAGAGAAAGAAGGTGAGGAAAGAGTTGGAAGGACACCTGCGAGCCTCACGCCGAGAAGTTCATGTTCCTCTAGCAAGAAATGGCGCTCTTGACAACAGTCTTGGAAAAGAGGCCTAGAAGGATACTTTAGCTGTCCAGTCGAAGGTCCAGAAGCCGGACGATAGAGCTCAATCGCTGCAACGGGACTTGACTGAGAAGGAACCGCAAATTGTCTCGTCGAAGGAAAAACTCAGCGACGAAAGAGGGAAAATTGGGTTCGTTCGAGAAGAGGCCCAAGAGATGAAGAACCGCTCTGCCGAATTGGGAGGTGGAAGGAAAACGCGGAAGAAGTCCAGGCAAAGAGATCCTTGAAGTGTTTCGGCCCTCTCCAGGCCCCCTACCCCAGCCTGGCAGGATACCTGCCTTCTAAGGAAGCAGCATCTGGGTCAGACCCTTCCCTTCAAGGCCGCCCTCAAGAGAGTGGCGAGCCTTGTGGACTTTGGGCCTCATCCTTGAAGTTCTTGGCCCCTCTCCAGGTCCACTTCCTCAGCTTGGCAGGATACCTGCCTTCCTCCAAGGAAGCAGCCTCTGGGTCAGACCCTTCCCTTCAAGGCTCCCCTCAAGAGACTGGCAAGCTGTGAGGGCTTTTGGCCCTCATCCTTGAAGTTCTTGGGCCCTCTCCAGGCCCGTTTCCCCAGCCTGGCAGGATACCTGCCTTCCTCCAAGGAAGCAGCCTCTGGGTCGGACCCTTCCCTTCAAGGCTGCCCTCAAGAGACTGGCAAGTATTGGGGGGTTTGGGCCTCATCCTTGAAGTTCTTGGGCCCTCTCCAGGTCCGCTTCCTCAGCCTGGCAGGATACCTGCCTTCCTCCGAGGAAGAAGCCTCTGGGTCAGACCCTTCCCTTCAAAGCTGCCCTCAAGAGACTGGCGAGCCTTGGGGCTTTAGGCCTCATCCTTGAAGTTCTTGGGCCCTCTCCAGGTCCCGCTTCCTCAGCCTGGCAGGATACCTGCCTTCCTCCGAGGAAGCAGCCTCTGGGTCAGACCCTTCCCTTCAAGGCTACCCTCAAGAGACTGGCAAGCCTTGAGGGCTTTTGGCCCTCATCCTTGAAGTTTTTGGGCCCTCTCCAGGCTCGCTTCCTCAGCCTGGCAGGATACCTGCCTTCCTCCGAGGAAGCAGCCTCTGGGTCGGACCCTTCCCTTCAAGGCTGCCCTCAAGAGACTGGCAAGCCTTGGGGGCTTTTGGGCCTCATCCTTGAAGTTTTTGGGCCCTCTCCAGGCCTGCTTCCTCAGCCTGGCAGGATACCTGCCTTCCTCCGAGGAAGCAGCCTCTGGGTCGGACCCTTCCCTTCAAAGCTGCCCTCAAAAGACTGGCAAGCCTTGGGGGCTTTTGGCCCTCATCCTTGAAGTTCTTGGCCCCTCTCCAGGTCCGCTTCCTCAGCCTGGCAGGATACCTGCCTTCCTCCGAGGAAGCAGCCTCTGGGTCGGACCCTTCCCTTCAAGGCTGCCCTCAAGAGACTGGCAAGTCTTGGGTGGTTTGGGCCTCATCCTTGAAGTTCTTGGGCCCTCTCCAGGTCCGCTTCCTCAGCCTGGCAGGATACCTGCCTTCCTCCGAGGAAGAAGCCTCTGGGTCGGACCCTTCCCTTCAAAGCTGCCCTCAAGAGACTGGCGAGCCTTGGGGGCTTTAGGCCCTCATTCTTGAAGTTCTTGGGCCCTCTCCAGGTCCGCTTCCTCAGCCTGGCAGGATATCTGCCTTCCTCCGAGGAAGCAGCCTCTGGGTCAGACCCTTCCCTTCAAGGCTACCCTCAAGAGACTGGCAAGCCTTGATGGCTTTTGGGCCTCACCCTTGAGGGACTTGGGCCCTCTTCAGGCCCGCCTCCTCAGCCTGGCAGGATACCTGCCTTCCTCCGAGGAAGCAGCCCCTGGGCCGGACCCTTCCCTTCACCATACTCTTTGCTTTCTCTTACTCAGCTTTTCAAATATGACACTTGCTCACTCTGAAGGCTTCCAGACGATTTGAAGCATCTTGGAGATTGTTCCTGGAGACTTTGGAGTTCGGCACTTGCGCAAATGGCATTTCTCTCGTTCTTCCAGGAGCTGGAGACTGAAGGATTCCAAAATGTCTTCAACGAAAATTTCGAAGGTTTTAGGTATTTTAACATTGCGTTAACCAGTACTTAGAGTTCTTTTTCTGACACAAACAATTTATTTACTTTAACAAGTTTTCTTTATAATCTTATGGGAATCCCTTTTACTTATGTATATATATATATATATATATATATATATATATATATATATATATATATATATATATATATATATATATATATATATATATATATATATATATATATATATATATATATATATGTCTCCTGAAGATGAGAAAAAGACTTTGGGTATTCTTGAAGATGTTTAGCGAATGTTTTGTGAATGTTTAGTGTGTAACTATTCAGTGAATGTTTAATGAGTGTTTAGGGTTTAGTGAATGGTTTTTGAATGTTTAGTTTGTAAGTATTCAGTGAGTGTTTAGGATTTAGTGAATGTTTAGTGTGTAAGTAGTCAGTGAATGTTTAGTGTGTAATTATTCAGTGAATGTTTGGGATTTAGTGAATGTTTAGTGTGTAAGTAGTCAGTGAATGTGTAGTGTGCAAGTATTCCCTGAATGTTTAGTGAGTGTTTAGGGTTTAGTGAATGTTTAGTGTGTAAGTGTTTAGGGTTCAGTGAAGGTTTAGTTCACACTAAACAAATGAATGTTTAGTGTGGAAGTATTCAGTGAAAGTTTAGTGAGGGTTTAGGGTCTAGTGAATTTTTGTGAATGTTAATGTTTAGTGAATGCTTAGTGCGTAAGTATTCAGTGAATGTTTATTGAGTGTTTAGTGAATGTTTAGTGTGTTTTAATGAGTTCTTAAGGTTTAGTGAATGTTAGTGTTTAGTGTGTAAGTATTCAGTGAATGTTTAGTGAGTGTTTAGGGTTTAGTGAATGTTTTCTGAAAGTGTTTAGTGAATGTTTAGTAAGTATTCAGTGAATGTGTTGTTAAAATTAGTGTTTAGTGAATATTTAGTGTGTAAGTGTTTCGTGATTGTTTAATGAGTGATTAGTGACTGTTCATTGACTGTTTAGTGTTTATTGAGTGTTTAGGGATTTAATGAGCATTTAGGGTTTAGTGAGTATTTAGTGTTTAATGAGTGTTCAGGGTTTATTGAGTGTGTAGTGTATAGTGTATGCTTATTTAATGGTAATGAGTGTTTAGTTTATAGTGAGTACCTAGTGAATATTTAGTGTATAGTGAGTGTTTAGTGTTTAGTAAATCTTTAGGATTTAGTGAATGTTTATTGAGTGTTTGGGGTACAGTGAGTAGTAATTAGTGAGTGTTTAGTGTTTTATGAGTGTTTAGTGAGCGTTTAGTGTATAGTGAGTGTTGAGTATTCAGTGATTTAGTGATATTGAGTGTGAATGTATAGCAAGTGTGTGTGTTTAGTGAGTGTATAGTAAGTGTGAGTGTTTAGTGAGTGTAAGTGTATTGTGAATGTTAGTGTTTAGTGATTGTACATTACTGTTTAGTTAGTGTTAATGACTGTATGCTAAGAAAGTCCTGTAATTTACACGAACCATTTATGCTAAACACTGCTTAGATCCAAGAGCAGATGCTTAGGCCTTGACCATAATGGTTGGAGTGCTTAGACCAACTTGTTTTTGTAAGGTAATTTTTCTCTGTGAAATTGGGTCAGGTAATAATAATAATAATAATATAATAATAATAATAAAATGCAGTACCATGAGCTGGACCGAGGCCTTTCAATATGGCCGCCCGAGGTCACAAGCTCGGCAGGGAGATCGCCACTCCAGTGATTGACACTCTATGGGGCGAGGGGTATGGAGCTGACCAGTTCATTTGTGACTGAACAGTCTCGCTTTTCCGCCTAGATAAGCGAGAGTGTCCGGGTTACAAGTGTCAGATTCCGGATTCATTTTGAGAGCAAGAAACTGGAGACAATGCATTCCCGTTCCAGTAATGTGGAATATGCAGATATGATGTTTATGTAGGGGTTTTGCAACAGTTCCATTTCTAGATTACACGGTTGTGAACTTTCACTGTTGTTCAAAAAAGGAAATCGGCGATTAGGCCGATGTGAATAAAATACCCCCAAATTAAATGCATGGATCATTGAAACTTCCCTCTCCGTCAGTGGTATTCACTAGACTCCGATAAAGAAAAGAAAACATGCCTAATGGAATCTCCCCTTCATAAAAGATGGGCCTATTCATTAAACACCGATCAAAGATTTAAAATGTATTATCAAAAATCTCTCCCTTCATTAAAGTATTCATCACACACCAGTCAAAAAAAAAAAACGCCTATGAAAACGCTTTCGTCTCTGTCAGATTGAAAAGAAGGGGAACATCATGGGAAATTCACTTTCTTCATTCTTTTCTATCAAAGGTAGCCTGTTCATGCAGTAATCGAAAGAGGTAAAAAACTGACACTGTTCAAAGTGCAGTATCCTCCCTATCTCCATTCCCTTGTTATCATGATTACTGTCACTATCGCCCATTCAGCATAGGCGTAGGCCTAGTCGTGACTCCTGATTCATCATTCCGTGACGAGGCGGCAGGACAGTTTGCGCTAGAATTCACCGATCACAAATAAATGTTGCCAGGCAACAACTACAGAACTTTCTAAAGCTAATCATTAAAATTAATTAAGTGAAGTCTGTTTACGGGTGAATTTACTGATTGAAGGGACTGTAATGCTATATTTTTCAGTAACCTGGAAGAGAAAATCATAATTAAAAGGCTAGCAATCCAGTTGCCTAACGCCCTACATCAACCCTCCCCCCTATATCCCTGACTCCTCACTCTGACATCCCGTATGCGCCATCTTACTTGACCGTTTAATGATACCGTTATTTTAAAATTCACCTCACCGACAAACGAAGCCTTAAAATGTAGAAACTTATAGAACATTTTCTGCTCAGAATGACTTTTTCTTTCATTTCCCAAAATATTTGCACAAACTCGTGTATATACATATATATGAAGGAAGGGAAAGAGGGAGAATCTTGTTTATCAACGCTAATAAGGGTTATCTTCTTAATACCCTTTTCGGACGGTTTGAAATTCCGGAAGTCACGCGGGTCAAAGTTCATCGTTCCTTTTTTTGCTGCTATCGCCATGGGCGCTATTCTTCCTCAGTTGTCTCGTTAACATGACTCATTTTTCCCCCACTTGAATTCTTCTTCGTCATATTTCATAGGAACTGCATTGTCTGAAATAGATACACAATGGATAGAATGGAAAATATCGAAGGCGTTTGTTGTTATATGAATATTTGTGTAGGTTTTGCTTGAGTGGTATACTGCAATACAATAATACGATCTCAGTCTCACCTCCTCTTGCTCACGCGAATTTCTCTCTCTCTCTCTCTCTCTCTCTCTCTCTCTCTCTCTCTCTCTCTCTCTCTCTATATATATATATATATATATATATATATATATATATATATATATATATATATATATATATATATATATGTGTGTGTGTGCGTGTCCGCAAGCTCGTTTGCTTGTGCGTTTCTTAAACCAATCTTGTTAGGGAAACAGATATTATAAAAAAAAAAATGCATTCAGTTTGTTAAAAGTTAGACGTGGAGACATGTCTTGTCTAACATGTGAGAGAGAGAGAGAGAGAGAGAGAGAGAGCACCACGTCATTTCCCATAAGACACAAACCTCCAATTATTCCTCCTGACACATTTGACACTTAAACTCTTTTAAGGACTTATTATGTGACATCATAAAACGGGAATGGGGGTTGGGGAGAGATGATGTCATGTCCCTAAGGGAGTGTGTGTTTGAATGTCTAGTTTATTAGTTGTGTTTAAGGAGAGATAAATAAGAGATAATAATAGTGATGTCATTTGTTAAATACATATTGTGTGGGAAATGGTTACCACGAATTTTGTAAGTATTTTTATCATAAATCGTTGCTTTCATGGCTAGAAATTGTCAGTGTTTGAAGCAGAAGTCAGTTGCTTTATAAATATACGGTCACCTTTTATTGCCCAAGAAATACAAAGTTACTTTTTTAAGGAAGTAAAATTAGCCCTTTTCGTAGGCCTTAATCTCCTTAATGTAGATATCGTCACTTTTATTAATACAAAACGTCACCTCTATGAGTATCAGGTACATTTTAGTTTTCTGTAAAAGAAAATTATTGTGCCAGCTTTGTCTGTCCGTCCGCACTTTAGTCTGTCCGCACTTGTTCTGTCCACCCTCAGATCTTAAAAAATACTGAGGCTAGAGGGCTGCAAATTGGTATGCTGATCATTCACCATCCAATCATCAAACATACCAAATTGCAGCCCTCTAGCCTCAGTAGTTTCATTTTATTTAAGCTTAAAGTTAGCCATAATCGTGCTTCTGGCAACGGTATAGGCTAGGCCACCACCGGGCCGTGGTTAAAGTTTCATGGGCCGCGGCTCATACAGCATTATACCGAGACCACCGAAAGATAGATCTATTTTCGGTGGCCTTGATTATACGCTGTACAGAAAAGTCGATTGCGCCGGGGAAACTTCGGTGCATTTTTTACTTGTCTTTTTAATGAATAATTGCTACCTTTTTATGTGGCTATAACCACTTCTATAAGTCATCCGTAGAAGTTTGTAAGAATGGCATATATGCCATGATAATGTCACGCCAGTTATAACATGAATGTAAATCAAATCACAGTTTGTCATTTTATGAGCAGAAATTGTTGTCGTTATCTTCTGATGGGAGGAAATGCGCAGCGGTTTACTGTTACTAACGAGTAATAGTTTCTTGTTCAGTCATAACTTTTAGAGTTAATGAACTTGATGGGATAAGATTATTAATGTTTGGGTTTTATATTAGTTTGGTGTAGGTGTATGAAGTGAATCAGAGATATGTTGGAGAATTTACAGGTTGTAGAAATTTAAAGGTCACTGGACTTGCAACAGATGTTCGCCTGTACAATATATATATATGTGTGTGTGTTCTAAGACTATTTTGCATGCATTGAGAGTCTCCTACTGCATCTTATATAATATTTTCTGCTTCATACTTGATTGTTAACGTGTTCTTTAGTGAATATATTTGGTTCTTTTTCTTTCCTCTTGCAGTTTCTACTCGTCACATAGTTGCTGTTTTGTGTATTTTATATATTATTTTGTACTGAGCAATGATTACATTGGATATTATTATTATTATTATTATTATTATTATTATTATAAGATAACTCATGGATCGCCTCAGTATTTCTGCTCTGAGAGAGAGAGAGAGAGAGAGAGAGAGAGAGAGAGGAGGAATTCCTTTTGTTGAGGTACTTAACTCCATAATAGTTATTGATGTCAGCGGTAAGGTCACGCAAGATTACGTAAATTGTTCATTAAAGTCCTCCGCTCATTTTATATGATTTACGATAGATTTAACGCTCGGGATATGTCATAAGTACTCGTTTAATTTCTGAATTAGTGTTTGTAACGGCCAAAAGCTCCATTCATAAAAAGGAGTACAGCAAAATTCATTCACCGCTACGATATAGTGACTCGCAGGTGTTTTTGGTTTTATTCTAAGCATGTTTTATATTTCTCCTATGCCTTTTATTGTTTTTATATATATGAGCGTTTTGGTTTTAACTCGTTAGTGGTTTTGCTGTTTCATCGATCCCTTTCTCAAGCTATTTGGTTTTCTGAGAAAAAAAAATCATTTCTAAATATTATATTTTTAACTTTCTTAAATGCATTTTTCTTTAGGGATATTGGTACACATACTCCTCTGAAGTGTCATTGCGTTAATTTAAAATGAATAAAAGTTGCATTGAACTAGTGTTCTGACTTTTATTAGCAATACCTACTTTTTATCAGTTATACATTTCAGTGACGTATGAAAGCTTGTGCAATTATATATTCGTCGATTATGCATTGTTAATACGCATTATATATATATATATATATATATATATATATATATATATATATATATACATACATTAACTAGGCTTTTTACTTCTTTTTTTTCTGAGATTGCTTTATCATACTTTCTTCACATTTCTTCATTTGTTTTTGTTTTCTTTTACAGGTGAGTAGAGAGAGCCATACGGGAGCCGAGGTTGGTGAGTTTCCTTCGTCGTTCAATCTCTCCACACAACCGAATCATCTTAAAGTGCTCTAATCCACCCTTCCAGTTACTCTAGCTTTTCACTTTCTTTGTTTACTCTCTCTACAGTTCTGTCTGTCCCGCGTATACTACGCAAACACTTCATCTACACAGCTTTAGCCATCCTCTTTTTCTTGTGCATTCAACATCTGTTTTAGGGGGATTTTTCATATTACGTTGGTCCTACTGCTAAATGTGGCATTTCTGAATGAGTTTTCTCTTTGTGACGGCAGCTCAAAGTATTATCATCATTTTAGTTTTCTGTAAAAGAAAACTATTGTAGTGGCTATTTGTTTGTCCTTCCGCAATTTTTCTCTTCGCCCTCAGATCTTAAAAACTACTGAGGCTAGAGGGCAGCAAATTGTTATGCTGATCATCCACCCTCCAATCATCAAACATACCAAATTGCAGCCCTCTAGCCTCAGTAGATTTTATTTAAGATTAAAGTTATATATGATCGTACGTCTGGCAGCGCTATAGGTGCCAATAATACAGGCCACCACCGGGCCGTGGCTGAAAGTTTAATAGGCCGCGGCTGAGAGTTTCATACAGCATTATACACTGCACAGAAAACTCTATTGCGTATTTTTTACTTGTTTATTATTGATAGACTGTTTTAATGAATCTCTGATATAAAGGTAGGATGCTTCAGTCATTGGTGAAATAAATAGCTGATAAAATGGAATGTCTATTATTCATTCATACACACTATATATATATATATATATATATATATATATATATATATATATATATATATATATATATACTCGTAAATATAATATAAAATAAAATGTGTATGTTTATTTATTAACATATTACATATATATTGTCTACAAATTTAGTTGCTCACAAATTAATGTACACGGGATTTGTGTTGATTTTAAGCTTTCGTAATTCTAGATTCTGATTCTCTTAGCTATAAATAGAAATACTTACATACGAAGTTCAGTTCCCCCAGCCGGCTGACGAAGAGTTAGAGGAATTTATTTCTGGTGATAGAAATTCATTTCTCGCTATAATGTGGTTCGGATTCCACAATAAGCTGTAGGTCCCGTTGCTAGGTAACCAGTTGGTTCTTAGCCACGTAAAATAAGTCTAATCCTTCGGGCCAGCCCTAGGAGAGCTGTTAATCAGCTAAGTGGTCTGGTTAAACTAAGGTATACTTAACTTTACATACGAAGTGGTAACAACTTCAGTGAATATACCTGATTTGTAACATTTTTTACCCCCTTCTCTCTTCTCTCTCTCTCTCTCTCTCTCTCTCTCTCTCTCTCTCTCTCTCTCTCTCTCTCTTCATTACAAGAGAAAGGGTACCTCGAATAACCTATAACAAGGACTTTTAACCACGGCAATCGGATCATCCGACCACTAAACTGCCAGTAATTAAAGCAGTCAGACGTAATTAAGTCTTCAAGATGTAATTAATAATTACAATGAGTCCACAAGTCATGACTGCGGGGAGAGAGAGAAGGATTACACATACAGCAAGCACTCTTACAACCCCATGTGATATGTATATGCTTAAATATTTTCTAGAATTTTAAGTTGGGTATCATGTAGGGACTAAAAGGGTGGAAACGGGGTATTTAAATGTCAAACTGATTCGAAGAATTACCATTACCTCTCTGACAGAGCTGAATTTGTATTAGAAATCTGTTCACATACTTGTTTTGAGAGGGAGGCTTGTGAACTTCTAATTCAGGCGGGTAATCATTATGATCGCCGCATGAGGCTTTCAGAACCTAGTTATTAAGGTGGTTTCAGTAAGAAGGTTTTCTATGGCCAAGTTCACATACTAGTGGCTGAATGATTATGTATTTTGAAATAACCAGAGAATGACCTCTCTCTCTCTCTCTCTCTCTCTCTCTCTCTCTCTCTCTCTCTCTCTCATTCTTTTGTATTGTTCAGGATGTTTATGATTTGTATTATGTCACTTGCACAGGATATGTAAGCCCAGTAGATCTCAGTATCTGTTTCAAAAAGTATGAGATTGTTCTTTTATTATGTTGATGTACATTTTTTCATACATATATGTGTATATATATATATATAAATTATATATATAAATATATATATAAATATATATAATATATATATATATATATATATATATATATATATATATATATATATATATATATATATATATATATATATATATATCTTGTGTGTGTTTCTGAAAGAAAGAAAGAGATGACCGGCGCTGTGTACGAGAAAATACTGCAAGCTGTCGTGTAAAAAGAGAAACCAGATGTGAAAAATCATCAAGAAAAGCGCATTCCATATTCCCGATCCTGATGACAGAATGTGCAACCGCCGACATCAGCATTTGGAAAACAACGGGTTGATGAAGATGGCGATGTTGAGTTGCTTGCTGCTTCGTTGGCAACCCTTAATCAATGTGGATTTTTTTTTTTTTTTATAGTCTGTATGTATTTAGTGGTTTTAATATTTTCTTTTTTAGTTGGCTGGCAGTGTCAGGATATGGCTGAAAAATTTCTTAATTGGTATTATGATTATTACTGCTTGGTGTTGTTAATTTGTCTTGGCATATTTAGTTTTCATTCTTTTAGGATTGCTGATGTGTTAATTATTTAGTAAATATTATATTCATTTGATGATATAGCCTCTTTTAAATTGGTACTTGCAAGACATATTATCTGAATGGCTCCGTAGTTATTCCGTAACATATTTTCATTTCACGCATTCATTTATTGCTGATTCCCTTCTTGTATTCCAAGTTCGTCAAAGATTAAAGTAAAGTAATAATACAACAAGATATCACCATTTTTATTGACAGATTCATAGATTCGAATTCCATTTTACAAAAATAAATTAGTTTGAGATCAATTTTTCACTCTTTAACCAAGTTTAAAAGGGAAACAGATAGGAAGTAAAGTAAGGTGTTTTATTTTAGCTAACACTACCTTAGAATGGCTGGATAAAATTAATTATAGATAATGCTGATATTGAAAAGTGTGATTGCGAGTCGCAATTTGTCGTTCTAAATGTTCATTACTTTACTTTCAAAACTGTATATTATTATATATAAAACTATTTATATATATATATATATATATATATATATATATATATATATATATATATATATATATATATATATATATATATATATATATATTGTGTGATATGCTTTCAATAGACTTTCTCTGTCTCTCTCTGATACAAGACGATGCAAATTTAAGAAGAACAAACAGCAAACGGAATTGACAGATAAACTGTTTGTATTTTATGTGGCTTATGATTCATAGTATTTTACCTGTCCTTTCTACCAATCTTTACCTCTGCCAAGGAGATTTTATATATATTCAAGGTGGACCCTGTGTGACAGGCAACAAATAATTTGATTTTGGAAGTGATAGGAATTATCAACTTATGGGCAAGGAACTCTCTCTCTCTCTCTCTCTCTCTCTCTCTCTCTCTCTCTCTCTCTCTCTCTCTCTCTCTCTCTCTCTCTCTCTCATCATGGCTGGCTACTCGCCAGCGATTTTCTCATCGTTATGCGGGGAAGACAAATAGATACCGTGATTTGAATATTCTTGTTAGCAATCTCGTGCATATTTGTTATCCTGTATTATAAGTGTGGTTTCTGCGAATTACAGGGAGCAGAGTGACTCCTTTGGTCTGGTGGCGCGGTAGTGCGAATTTGCTTTTGTTATTTAGTGGGTGATTGCCATTCATGCATTTCTAACTTCCGTTTTTTTTTTATAAGTCTAATGATAGTGATAGTGATAACGGTAGGAGCGATAGTGGTGGTTCTGGTGGTAGTAGCAATAGCTTTCGTAGTAATAGTAGTGGTAGTAGTGTGGTCAAGGTACGAGTTACAAAGTGGGAAAGTAGAAGCACCGGCTTCTTTTCCCTCTGGTACTGATTATGCTAGTCGGATTTCTTGTAGATTTCCTTTTTGTAGATTCTTGAAATGATACGCTAGGTATAAGTGCCCACTTTGTTAGAAGTTAGAAAAAAATTCAATTTTCCATCTGTTTTTATTTAGATATCTTTAATTTTATTATGTGAACATAAATTTGAAGAGTATTTTGATGACAGTCACTGACTCCTAAATAAGTTATTTCCTCCTAGTACTACCCCTATTATTTTACGAAGATTTATTTTCAAGAGGTTCTGTCCGATTAATATCTAGAAGTATTCCTGGGTGGTTTACCTCACTGGGGTAGTTTTTGATATATTTTAGTTCCTCCCGAGTGTATTGTCGCTCAGAGATGTCGTTCAGTTATGCTACCAGGAGGTACCTCGGATGACTACTCAGAGGCACGTTTCTGATTATGTTTATCTCGTATCGGTACTTCTGAGGACTTGTATCATAACGTAACTTTTAAGTGGTTCATTTCCGAAGAAATTTCAGGGCCGTCTATTGCTTAAGAGGCACTCCCAGGTGGTTCATCTCCGTCGATGTTTCTCATTTATTTCTTAGAGGTAACCCACACAGTCCTTTGTCTTATTTCCTTTAGGTACTGCCATTCATTTTTTTTTTTATTTGTTCAGATCTGCCTTCTTAATTGCAAAGTTTTATTTATAAAAATTGTTATGGTATATCTGCTCTCAATTTTATCTGACATTTTTTTCACGTTGTATTCCTTTAGCCAATATCTGGGATTCCTCGGGCTGTTGACTTTTGTAGCTCGTGAACAATACCTCGAATTCTGATAGCGGAGTAGGGACAGAGGAGGGAAATGTGTAAAACTGATATTTAAACCAGTACAGTTCACAGTTCACTCAAGTAGCCATGTTCTTCTCTGTCGCTTCACAAAAGGTTACCTAAAAGTGAAGTTGATTTTGAACTGAAAATAGAGACACCATGGTTTTATGGTCGTACTTAACTGTGCAGTTACTCTTGAATTTTGAGCCGAAAATAGTAAGACTCTTTACCTCTAACATGTTTTATGTCGTAAAGGAAATGTGACTGTGAACTGCAGCATTCTCAGAGGACACTGTTAGTAATTATGTTTGAAGATAAAGATGAATTATCTTGTAATTTTGGTTAATGCATGATTGTGTATATCAAAGTCACCTACAATAGTGATTCATCACCAGATGTGGTTACTGTTTTTTTTTCCCACTAAGCCTTTCAATCAAAGATTCGCCTACATTATGCATTAGATCTGTAACAGCATAAAGCGACTGCAAGTTACAGTGCCATTACCAGTTAGACTATTATTTCTCACGACAATTCGACAGAAAATTTCCGTGCATATGTATTTACGTAAGAAGAAACGGCTGCAAATTTCAGTACCAGTATTGCACCGTTGAGTGTAGCACGTTTTCGCCAGCAAAATTACTTTGGTGGCAAATGCCGTGATTTTCCTGTTTAAAATACCCATTCATCATTTAGCGTTCGCAAACCGGAGTAGGCGTTCCACTAAGATCACTCGTATTTTGTCATAGCTCAATGAAAATGACTTTGAAATCTGCTTTGATAGCTAATGCAGCCGTTTTGTTGATTATAATGTCATTTGCCCCACCCTCACCCGGGTGTGCGTGCGTGTGAAAGAGTCTGTGCGCACGCGTATGTGCGTGCGTTGGTGTCTTCCCGTCCGTGACATTTCAGATGGGAGAGTAAAGGAGGCTGTAAAGTGGATGTAAGAAACACTCCCAATGCAACAGCATCAACAGTGACGTCACTCTCTCTCTCTCTTTTATATACGTATATATATGTGTATATATATATGTATATGTATATATATATATATATATATATATATATATATATATAATATATATATATATATATATATATATATATATATATATATATATATACACCTCCTCCTCCTAAATTTATCGTTCCAGAGGTATAAAGCCAGAAAATTGAATGATTAAGTAAACTTTCCATTTCTGGTGATACGTCCATTATTTAGTTGTTCCTGGTTATTTGTAATGATTTTTGATAATTTGTAGTTATTTTCCAAAAATTTCCTTCATATCAAATCTCGTTTTATATAACCTGTTATTAGCCGGTGTGTCCATGTTGAACAAGAAGCTTGTAAACCCTTCCTCTCTCTCTCTCTCTCTCTCTCTCTCTCTCTCTCTCTCTCTCTCTCTCTCTCTCTCTCTCTCTCTCTCTCTCAGCTGTACAGTGTGTCTCCCCGAGGTGTTTTCCTTTCAATTACCGCTGACGGCGAAGACGACGATGCTTAATCGCCCTTAGTAAATATCAATGGACCTTAGCCCGGGCGATGCTCTTTTCTTCTCCCGACGGTCCACGGTGAGAAAAAGAAATCTCCATCGTAAACAGAAGCCACCGAACCGTTACGTGTGGAGCGGAGGTCCGTTTGCAAGCGACAATTAAATATAAATAGATTACGTTGAAGAGAACGTGGCTGAATAGAGGAATGATAGGGAAAATGTAATTAGAATAATAGAATGAATTACAAGGACGTGACTGATAGGAGGATTTTTTTTTTTTATAAATTAAGGCAAAATAATAAATTAAGTTTGTAATGTAAATAACTTGACCAACTAGAGGGTTACTGCGAGAAACTGAACTATTTATGAATGAAATCGGAATCAGCTTGGCCAATGGGGAAGTGAACCCGTGAAATTCAAGGAGGAGAATTTGTGAATGACAAAGAAACGTGGCTGAATGGAATGTTAATAAAATGCATTAAAAGTAAAGAAAAACTGAAAATGAATGTTACATCGAGGAGCCAATTTACCAGAACATGCGCAGATCGAATATCAAGACCAGATATTTGTTTATGAAAATTATATTGAGATTAGAAGAAAACTCTGAAGTTGAACATAGGAGTGGACATGAGATTGAAAGGGTAGACGCCAATAAATGGTTCGAACAAGTTGATTGTTATATTCAGTTTTTTTTGTAATTCTTCTTCTATAACTCTTGCTGTTTTGGCGTGGTCTGTTTTCATAACACTAGTTGCTCAGGAGAAGTCTTCCAGTTAAGATATTATTTAATGTAATACGTAGTAAAATAATCTGTCAAGTTCTTATATAAGTTGAGGTTTTACTTCGGCCCTTGTTGAGGCTGGCAAAGTGCTCAGATTGATTGATTGAAGAGAGACGCCTTCTCTTTGGAGAACTATCAAGAGTGTGCTTAGATATTTATGTTCTTGGGGAGATGTCGTTAAATTTGGATGGATTTTTGCTTTTTAAAGTGTTTCCTGGGAATATTGATTTATGGTGGAAATTTTGATTTGCATTTGAATTTACCCAAAAAGATTCAATTCATTGTCTTATATATGAATGGTACAGCTTACCTCGCATGTTCCCTAAGACCGCAGTTTGCTACCCGTCTGCCGCCTACTTTTCTGTTCAGCTGTAAACAGCAGCGTCTGATGAGAGAGAGAGAGAGAGTGAGACAGAGACAGACAGAGAGGAGGGAGGGGAGCTAGCAACCATGTTCCTATAGAGTTGCCGAGCAGCCTAGATTCTGTACCATTAAATGGATAAAACACACACACACGCACATGTATATACAGTATATATATATGTATATATATATATATGTGTGTGTATATGTATATTTTATTCATTTAATGGTGTGGAATCTAGGTGTGTGTTTTATTCATTTAATGGTACGGAATCTAGGCTGCTTGGCAACCAGGAACACGGTTGCTACCACCCCACTCTCTCTCTCTCTCTCTCTCTCTCTCTCTCTCTCTCTCTCTCTCTCCACCAGAAGCTGCTAACGGTTGACAGTCACTGTTGACAGTTGACCGGAATAGTAGGCGGTAGACGAGTAGCAAACCGCGGTCTTAGGGAACATGAGAGGTAAACTGTATCATTCAGCAAGGGCAAAGGACGACCTTTTCCAAGCCCAGGCTCTATGAAAAAAAAAAAAAAAGGATGGAACAGGAAGAAAGAAAGTCGAAATTCTTGCTTCTTAAAGGAAGGAAGACTACATGAATCGGGAAAATCATGTTTATAAAAGGTGTTAGAAAATAAGACAGTAAAACCATTGTTGATATTTCCCATAAGGATATGTTCCTTCGTGTATGAACGTAGATAACTATAAAGGAGAAAGTAGAAAACAGGAAGCATAAATATGGAAATGAAAACTATGAACCGCATCCCTGAGCATTCATTCAATGAGCCAAATATGTTTTTATGTGTTTTTTTATTTATTTATTCTTTTGGGGAGAAACAACCGAAAACAAAGGAAATTCACATATGAAAAAAATTACTTCAATATTGCAACTTATGTTTTTTATTTGTTCTTATTTATTTCCTTTTTATTTATCTTTTTTTTTTTCTCAAAGGTGAGGACAGGAAATCCGGTAAATTCGTGGGGTAAAAAAAAAAAATTCTCCAACATTGCTTCTACTTCTAAAAACTATTATTCTATTCATTTTAATTTCTTTTTAAGTGGACGGTAACCCAACAAAGGAGTTGAACGTCACGCCAAAAGCAGTTTTATCCTATTTGAATTTTGCGCATTTTTTAAGAGGATAGAGTCGGAAACGAGGAAAGTCTTAGTCGTGTTAAGAAGCATTTCAGTGTTGTGCAAAGCCTGTTATATGTACATCATATTCATTTACTTTTTTTAACGTATTTTAGAGAGTGAAACTGCAAACAGGGGAAATTCCTCCTGGGGAAAAAAGGACTCCAGTGATAGAACAATATCAGGAAGCGGAATGTTAAAAGCGCCGGTCGCGATTTGATTCGCAAACAATGCCCTGGCATGGCGGCGCATTTGCGCGGACGCTGGAAAAACGCGGTCTCCCAAAAAGAAAGCGAAAAGAACGACATAGATGACATTGTTTTTCCGAGATCCTTGATTCACCAATGACATTGGTTTGGGAGAGATGTTACCTTGATATTCTCTCTCTCTCTCTCTCTCTCTCTCTCTCTCTCTCTCTCTCTCTCTCTCTCTCTCTCTCTCCGCACTTGCGCTTATAACAAGTGCCAGGTAAATGTGAAAATAATATTGATCGTGATTTTTTTTATTTACCTGACGCGCTGTATTTTTGCGCTGCGTATGTAAGATACTTTGTGTTTTGTTAATGATAGAAGCATTAAGGATTTTTTCCATTTGAAATATGAACAGATCAGAGCAGTCTTTGACATTTCTAGGGTATACTGCGAAATGATTAATCATTAGTTTTAAGAAATCCTTCAGTGTAATGTTACTGAAACTACTACCGTTAAAGTTTTCTATTCAGTTTATGCATCTCATTTTTTACAGTATTCAGTTTATACACATTGATTTGAAAGTGAAAATTATGATTTTATGATAGTATTGGTGTTGTAAGCCTTAGCAGGGCTTATGCCAGCGCACGTTTGCACGGCAGCAGCCAATGAGAATAATGACGAGAAAGTGAATTTTCAGGTGTTTGAATTTCCTGTTCACACGGACAAAATTTCTCCTCCTCATTTTTGAGACAAACGATATATAGAAATATCGATAATTTTATTTTGATGTAAACAACGCAGTGAGGAGTAAGGGCATGGCATTATTGTTCCGCAAACATAATCCAAAAAGAAACTTTCAGCGCGTAAAAGAAAGACATTTGATGACACTTTCGTACGATGATTACCCGTCTCCCGGAGCGCATCCCGATGCGCGATGAGTCCCCCCCCCCTCATTGTTCCGCCTATCCGTTGCGGTTTGATTTTGTGTAGTCATGGGAATCCCATAGAGTCATGGAATTTGTATTTTCTTGTTTTCTTTTTATTTTCCTCGTCGCCTCGTCATGCTCGAGTGAGATATCCGTGTTACCGTGTCAGTTTTGTTTCTGCGTTGATGCTTTAGTAAAATGTGTATTTTGACCGCAAAGATGCCAAGTTGATTTTATGTGTATACGATGATTTTATGTATATGTCGTATATATGGGTCATATTCTGTTTTTTTTATATATGTAAGCGCATCATTTTTTTTATATCGTTATTTTGAAACATTACGCATACTATGTATGTCTGCACTGAACTGTACGTGTGCGTAGTTTATTTTAAAATGTCCCCCTCTCCATCCGATGAATTCTGAAAGTACGTCTTATTAGATATTATTTTGATGGGAAAACTTGCATGTGTTGTGTGGGTACCATTACTTCTGTGCATTATTATTTAAGCTTCCAGTTAGAATTCAGGTCGTGAAATGAGTGAAAACTTCATTTTATATGCTTGGAAGTTTTATTTTCTTTGAAAAATGCAGATACTGGAAAAATATGGAAAGCGTGTAACTTTTATTGATAATATATACCTTAACTGTCCCATGAAAATATCATTGCATTATGTTGCGATTCATTTTCTTGTTGAAAAGACTGTTAAACTTGGAGTTCATTCTCCCGTAAGCTGTCTTAGTTACACATGACAAAAAATAAATAAATGACATTGCTAGGAAACTACTTTTAAAGTTTCATAACAGTGATCCTTTAGAGGTGTTTTCACTAGTGCCCTCCTACTTTTTCTCGTCATCTGTTTATAAATGCATTTTCTGAAACTACTTTTAAAGTAAAGTTTCATAACAATGATCCTTTAGAGGTGCTTTCACCAGTGCCCTCCTACTTTTTCTCATCATCTGTTTATAAATGCATTTTCTGGTATTTATTTATATCTTCATTTATTTATATAGTTTTTATTCCCCTTTATCTTCATTTATCCATATAGCTTTTAGTTGCCTGCCTGTTACTCTTTTGTTCTTTTCCTTATGCATGCATTCTGTTCATTGGAAGGTTTTGATTGATACTGGAATTGTAAGTAGTTATCGCATTATAATAAAACGCAACTTGTAGATATAAGTTTTTAACGTCGTCCGGTCTACTGCCAGCCTCTGACCACAGGCGTCTGTGATAAGTTTTCTGAATAAAGAGACGTTGGTCTTAGCTTCAGGGGCGGGGGGGGGATAGGTAACGTCCTTAGGGTCGGAACTTGACGTCTCGATTTTCTCTTATGATACTGTCATTTTCACCGGCATAAATACATTGATAACAATAAGGAGAAGAACGTTGTTGTTATTGGTACTGTAAATTGCGCATGTTTTTTTTATAATAATAACCTTAGTACTAGTAATTTGATAATGATTATATAGCTAATAGCGTTATAACAACAGCAATTAAGTAATGAAACCTACAATACCGTTCTTCCCAGCAGAAGGGAACCGTCCGATCGCGTCAACCCAGCCATGTGTATTCAAGCCCGCGAGTGGGAATCCTCCAGTGTGTAAAGTATCCCGAAGTACTACTGTTCCCAGAAGATATAGAGTTGTTTACAGCGTGGCAGTGGAAACTGTCAGACAAGAACTGTGAAGATGGTTTTGCACTAATCGGTATTACGGGACCAATCGCCATCGATACATTTGCCCCCGTAGGGAGGTAGCGCCGTTAGTGCACCTCATGCGGTGCAATGTAGGCATTACTTAAGGTTCTTTGCAGCGTCCCTTCGGCCCCTAGCTGCAACCCCTTTCATTCCTTTTACTACCTCCGTTCATATTCTCTTTCTTCTATCTTACTGTCCACACTCTCCTAAAAATTGATTCATAGTGCGACTGCGAGGTTTTCCTCCTGTTACACCTTTCAAACCTTTTCGCTGTCAATTTAGTTGCCCCAGTGCTTGGCACGTATGCCTAAAATCTATAAATCTATCAAATGATGCATTTGTTACGCGAAATTGGAGAGAAACTGGCACTTCTCGTGATGGAAATCAGGCCTGAGTTCGGATCGGATTTCGTGCGAAATTTTCGGCCGATAATGGACTGTGTCGTGCGAGAATTTAGCGCCAAAATGGGATTAGCTTTGTGCGAAAATTGTCGGTGATCATAGTTGTTGTGGAGAGCTTCACGGTATTAAACACCTCTAACTACAGTTGATGGTATTAAATTAATCCTTCTGTTTGGTGAATGTACTGCGGAATCTCTCTCTCTCTCTCTCTCTCTCTCTCTCTCTCTCTCTCTCTCTCTCTCTCTCTCTCTAATAGGCTTTTAAAGAGTTTTGCCCGTGGTTGTATAGATCAGTGATTCCTAGATTTCTAGACGCCATAAGTTATTCACCGTAAACGTAGCTTCAGAACTCTCCCTTTTTTTTTTTTTTTCTACTTTCCAAATCTGTAGCTTTGTCGGTTCTAATGACGTGAGTTTTATCACATCTTTTGATGGCATTCAATTGCCCTTTTCGTGAAGAATAATAAAAGATCGTTTTAGTCTAAATTCTAAGACTCTCCTCCCATAGGTGTTGCCGTAGTATGTAACCTTGCAAGGAATGAGACTTTCGTGATGGGCAGTTCGAGTGAGGGGAAATGTCCACTGCTATATTTCGTTCCTTTTTTTTATTTCACTTTGTTTCTTTGTTTCTTGCCGTTAAAGGTGTCTTTTTGCCTGCTTTGGTCTCTTTATCTTAAGTATGTTTAGTGCATGTATTGTATACGTCTTAGATACGCAGTATGTGTACTGTGATTGCAAGCATGGCTATACTGTAGGCATATCTGTATATATATATATATATATATATATATATATATATATATATATATATATATATATATATATATATATATATATATATATATATGTGTGTGTGTGTGTGTAGAATCTACTGGCATTATTACATATTACATATATATATATATATATATATATATATATATATATATATATATATATATATATATATATATATATATATATATATTCTATATATATATATATATATATATATATATATATATATATATATATATATATATATATATATATATATATATAAGCATTTATGTTTTAAGTATTTATTTTGTGTGACGGGCAGAATATAAGTAAATGTAAGCTATGGTATGTAATTGGTATTGGGTTTGTTTGATATGCATTTGTGGCAATTTTATCCGAAAGAAGTGATGACACTGGAATTGTAACTCCTCCTGCAAATTCTCTTCGAACGGGTGTTTAGTGCCTCATTTATGAGAGTAATACCGTGAAAATAATCTGATATAACAAAAAAATATATCGACATTCCCCATCTCTTTAAACTTTCCCTCTTCATCTGACCATCACGAATTGCAACTGCCGAAACATCAGAAATCGGAAGAAAGACCAACACCAACCCCCTCCCAATCATTATTCCACCTCCGTTACAACTACTATTCGGGCGTGACCGATCGAGCAAGTCCCGTATTGGGCTGATATATGTGATGAGGAGCCTCGCCGGGAAAGTGTAGCGTTGAAGAATGATGGATCGAACATGGGAGGCGTGACACATTCCCTCTTTGTTTTGTATAATTGAGGCTTTGCGGCTTGTTTTTCTCCCTTTTGAAGTGTCTTCCTCCACTTTGTAATACCGAAGTTTTTTTTTTTTTTTTTTTTCTAGAGTGTTTGTGTTGTAGCTGCATTTTTATTTTTTTATTGTTTTTTTTATTTTATTTTTTTTTTTTTTTTTTTTTTTGTAAGTAGAAAAAGCTTTAAATTAAAACGATTAGATTCCAAACGCGACCAGGAAATTTCACCAGTGACTGAACATTTGTAAAGGAAACTTGAGGTATCTTGAGGTATCATCAGCTGCTGCCGCCGCCCGTGTATCATCAGCGCTGTTGGTTCTTCAACTAAAGCGAAACTCCTCTTCGCGTTTTGCCTGACAGGGGAAAGAAGGAAGGAAGGAAGGAAGAAGGATTTCCAAGTGGCCTGGGGTTCATGATTATTTTCGTATTATGTACATTTTTATGTATTTAATCGTTGTTTCACTTTGTTATAGCAGTTAGGTTTATTTTTTTAAAATCAGCGTTGAATTACCTAATAATTTTGCCCTTGCAAGCAACTTGAGCTGGTTTTTTGAGCTATTTTTATTACAAGAAAAAGAGCGTTTTTATTGGCAAATGAGTCCGGAAACACAGAATATGGCAGCAAATCCCTCGTATTAAAATCGAATTTTATCCCTAACTTGTTGACTTTAGAAAAAAAAGTATTGAATGGACTTGATTGATTTATGACTACTAAAACTGGCGTCACAAAGATAGCACTAACTCAGTGGTCTTTCCTAAAAGAGAGAAATTTAATGGCATCACGGCAATGTGAGTGAATGAATGGGAGTAATAATGGATACACTGTAATGCCTTTTGTTGAGGTAAACGAAGAAAAAAAAATTAATTTTGCCTTCGCTCGGCAGTGGGAAATATTTTATTCACTTGCTCGTTTTAATGGTAAATTGGGGATTATCTTGTGTGAATCGTATTTTCGTACTATGTGATGTTGATCCAGAAATAAAGAAACTTGAAAAATTCATATCGAACTGTTGCACATGCAAATTCTTAAAATTTTATTTCATACAATTTTGAGTTAATAGTATTTGAGTGTATATTGCTCATAGTT
The DNA here is from genome assembly GCF_040412425.1 of Macrobrachium rosenbergii. Classification (NCBI taxonomy): domain Eukaryota; kingdom Metazoa; phylum Arthropoda; class Malacostraca; order Decapoda; family Palaemonidae; genus Macrobrachium; species Macrobrachium rosenbergii. Next base: position 63,064,369 of record NC_089788.1, on the reverse strand, counting down.
TTATAGCATGTATAGAAGATTTCCTCATATATATATATTATATATATATATATATATATATTATATATATATATATATATATATATATATATATATATATATATATATATATATATATATATATATATATATATATATACATACTAAACTTTGTATCTAAAAGCAAAAGGTGAATCATCCATCAGCTTCTTACAAATGCACTTTCTTTGAAACTGTAATTTCGTCATTACGGACGAATGAGTTGGTCTTCAAATCCTCACCAAACAAAAGCACGATGAGTGTTGTTGGAAACTGAGGTGTAGCATTCAGTTTAGTTATAGAGCGTGGTATCCCACAGCCCTTTCAGAGGTGGTTGGGATGGCTGTGTGCCGTGGATTCCGACTCTGAGAATGACCGACATCATTGGAAATTGAACGACTGGGGAGAGAGGGCCCCAGACCACATATTCTGTAAGAAGACAGAAGATCAGACAGGGTTGTGTTGTTGCTAAATTGAGGTTCGAGGTTTGTGTTTAGCGGCATGATTTGGGTGCACGTCATAGGGTAATAGTATTCCGTTGATGCATTTTTTTTATGTCAGTTGGTTTCCTTTACAAAGCCTGTCACTTTAGTATTTTTAAAATTCACGAAGACGAAACTGTCAGTTAACTAAATAGGCATTCTTAAATTGCTCATGTGGGATGGTTTTGAATATATGAAAATTGACGGTAAGTTTTTTATAGCCTTTTAAGTGTACATATTCTACACATTTAAATTTACCGTTTGTCATAATTTCGTGTAAATGAAATCGAGCGTTGGTTTACGAAGACATACGTTAATGGTATTAATTTGCCTAACTGGGTCATATTTCAAGGATGTTTCTAGAGTTTGCCCAGAGAATTTGTTCTTTAGGCGGAGTTAAAAAGCGATGTACACGATGATAAAGAACCTTCGTAAAATCCCAAGAGAGAGAGAGAGAGAGAGAGAGGGGGAGGGTTATGAATGCAAGAAAATCACGTCTGTCTGTTGACAGAGCTCAACCATATCGTGTGTACGGTATGCTGTCAGCCTTTCTTTGTGATTAATCCTCGGGTGTTGGAGAAGCGAAGGATAAAGGAAGTGTAACTTCCTGAGATCCTTAGTTAATATTCTTGGGTATACTTTTGCCCTCTTTTTTTTTTTTTTTTTTTTTTTTTTTTTTTTTAATAGAGCTTTGGGTTGGACAGTGTCTTTGTTTGTCGAGTCATCCGTTCGTATAAAAAAAGTGCTGTTCTATCAATAGCCCTAGATCTCTTCGATAAAGTAAATTTCATTTGCTTTGACTGAACATATTTGTGTATTCACCCTTCTTTGTGCAGTTATAATTAAGCTTTGCAACCTTGAACATCAGAGATGTTTAAAACGAAGTCAGTTTATGAAATGTAAGAGTTTTTACCACGCGAAGGGTCACCTACCTCAAATTGGGCGTGAAACTGCCCATCCATATATCACTTTGAACATAATCTAGACATGTATCGCTAACATGTAGATTACACCACACTCGTTCTCCGGATGGCTAAAATTACAGGACGTGATGACTCTGCGACGTAAATATGAGTTATCTTTGATGACCATCTGCGTTGTCTTTTGCTTTTTCTTGCATAAACGGTTTAATTGCTCTCTTGTGGTCATGATACTTGTACCAGAAAGAGGGTGCTTCGATGTGCTTCGGTCTCATTTAGAAGGAAACGGTTCGGACACTATGGGAATGTGTGTGCATTTGTTTACTTACTCAGTAAGTTAAATGTCAGGTAGTTACTGGACTGTGGTGACACGCGATTTTGCTGAGATAGGGGCGGGGCCAGCAGACTTATCCTAAAATTCTTTGTAAACCATAAGGCTAGTTCCATCTTGATCCGTTCACTTCTAAAGGAAAAGGCATATGATTTATTATATATATATATATATATATATATATATATATATATATATATATATATATATATATATATATATATACAGTTTATATATATGTGTGTGTGTGCGCGCGTGTTTATGGAAAAGTTTTGTACACCTTTTTTTACTGTAAGATATTTCTGTTTAATATTTTTAAAAAAAAGTTTGCAGGCGGTACATCTTTGATTTCCCTTAGTGTGTCTACAAAATAACTTTCTTAGTTTAGTTTATTTTTGTCAAAATTAATCTCTCTCTCTCTCTCTCTCTCTCTCTCTCTCTCTCTCTCTCTCTCTCTCTCTCTCAGACTCTCCAGACTTTCTGAAGTTCAGGCGTGATATTATCTGCATGAAATTTCAGTTATTTCTTTTATTTCAACTTTTGAAACTCATTACAGGCCACCTGTTCGAAAGCTGGCTTTGAAATGTTCCTGGAAACTCTCAGCCCAAGTTCAGAGCAGTTGCGCATGAAAAGAATGAGAAAACGAAAGAGAAAGAATAAGAGAACTAAAGTGAAAGAATGGAAAACGAAGAGGAGGTTGCATTCCAATCGGCAGCTGTACGATACACGACACTTCGTGTGTATCGTGCACGAGAGTTCTGTTTATTCAGCCGCTCTTCCAGTTCCCGTTTCAGTGGTCCTTGCGTGTGAGCACATGCCGTGACTCTCATGTAAACAGATGTAAAAATGAATGAAACGTGGAATATATTAATTTGGAAATGAAATCGGTAATAATATGGCGTTCATGCGGTGAATGTACAGTAGGTGTGAATAGCGAAGGAAAGATAAAGTATATTTTTAAATTAATAAGACATTAATGGACAGGTGGGGACAATGGAGACCAAGCATCTCGGACCTAATTGCATGAGTAAACTACCCTGTTGGTTATATTTTTCCGACTGACGTATGTTTTGGTTATAGACTGTGAAAAGAACGTCAGATAACGTGTTTAAATTTGAAGCATTAGAATAAAAATAATTAATTCGTGAATATTTTCCGTTCAGAATGGGGAAAATTGTACTATATCATTTATTTACTGTATTTACTTCAAGTGTTCAATGGCATTTATTGTCGTTGCGTAAGTGTATTCGTGTGGAACTTGTTGCGGTTCCTTTGAAATGTAGGATTTATTGGGAATTCCATAAGTACGAGCAAGAGGACTGCTTCCAGAAGGAGGTAGGAGACTCTGGGACATATGTAAATGAGGAAAAATAGAAAAATTTGAGTCCTGTGTGAGGTATGAGATTGGACAGACCCACTTGTGCTCTCTGAAAGTCAGCTCACATTTTTATTTGCAAAATCAACTATGACTTTTACGAATTCTATTTACGAAACAATTACACTCGCCTTGTGTATTGACATATTTGTCAAGTTTCACATAAATCCAGTTGGAGTTCTTATGATAAATGTATGAAACTTCCTCTCCACAACTCGGACACTGCAGTCATAAATTTTTTGTGGTTATTTAATCGCGAAAAAGTGAAATAATGGGATGGGATGTATGTATGTATGTTTTTTTTTTAAACATACATGTGATGGACGAACTAACAGCTCCAGTTTTTTATGCCAATAATAAATGCGTAAACACTTCAGAATAAAATGTTGTCTTAAGATTTATGTGTTTTTTCGAGCATGTTTTCGGTAAATGCCTTCATGCTTTGAGAACATAAATATAACATGTTCTTTTTTAATTAATATTTATGGTCAAGGTTTCATCATCTACTCTTCCTTTACTTAGAGTGATATATTCCATCATGTTTTATCGTCACTATCGTGTGTGTGTAAATTTCAGGTTTTGTAAGTACATACAGACTCCATAATGATCTATTATAGGTTTATTATAAGTTTTTTATGTTTTATTTTTATATTTACGGTCGTACGTATCCCTCATTCATCATACTTATACTCGTACATTTTGAGCGATTTATTTAGCAATTTCAGTTCACTGCGAAGGAAACTTCACCGTTGAAAATCTCTTTGATTTCTAAAAGCATCTCGGGACAAAGTAACGGACGAGGTAATCCGTGTCGTTTTTAGTTGAAGGTTGATGGTCCTGGATTCTCCAAAACTTTGATTTACTGCTTTAAGCTTCAGGGTGCGTTTTCTTCTTCATTTTTTTTTTTTTTTTTTTTTTTTTTTATGTTCGTGGCTTTTATTTCTTTTTGGCTGAGGGTTTTTCTTCTATTTTTTGAGAAAAGAAAATTTGTCTTTGTGAAGATTATTTTTTCTGTTTTGATACTTAAATCGTGAGTGTGTGTGTTTGCGTTTTTGTTTACGTGTTTTATTTTTTTTTCTAAGCGCAGCTTCTGCTTTTATTTTCAGTCAAACGTTTTTTTTTTTTCGTTGTTGATATAGGTTGCATCATTTATGTTTTACATGCAAGGAATAAAGACTTTTATTTCTGAAGTTCGTAAAACACTTTGTATATGAGACAGTGATTAATTGAGTTGATTTATTTATTTATTTATTTATTTATTTATTTATTTATTCATTAGGAGTTATCCATTATTATAATTAACAGGGTTATTGACGGCTGTTAAAAGCTGAAGACTGTCCTATATTAGAGAAAACTCATTTTTATTGAAGTTTCAAGATTTATTATTATTATTATTATTATTATTATTATTATTATTATTTTTTTTATTTTTTTATTATTATTTTTTTTTTCTTTTTAGAAAAGCTAACTTTCATTTCATAGTGTGAAGGAGGGAGAGTATAAACAACTAATTTGTTAAGAATGAATTTCTATTGTTTCTTGAAGAGAAGAAAGTTCTTTATCTTTCTTTTTGAGTTGAGAAAAATAAAGAAGCGGTTTGTGGTATAAAGACCAAAGGGTTCAACCCATTTGTGTTCGGGTTTTGTGTGGAGGCGGTCGCTTTCAGTCAACGATTCTTGAAGTTATTTAGCGTTGCCTCAGAAGCTTTGGTCTCGTAAATTTGCTGTGGATTGTCTTGTATATTAGAACGGGTTTTACAGCAGCGCGTAGTTTTTACCATAGTCCACCATAGATGAAAGATGCCGCACGTGCAAAATATCCGACAGTTACATGGCTAGTTAAAAATTTACAGACGCGCACACACACACGCACACACACACACACACACACACACACACATATATTATATACATGTATATGTGTATATATATATATGTGTGTATTATATATATATATATATGTATGTATATATATATTGCATATAAGCTTTAGTCAAATTCTTCCTTGTCTCAAAAAAAAAAAAAAAAAAATATATATATATATATATATATATAAGTTAACACATTTTCTAGTTTTCATATTGTACCTCTACATTTAGACTTCCAGTGATCCAGTGTTTCCTATCATGTTGTCTAATTCAGAATAATATGAAACGCAGACCAGTTACATGTGCTGTTCGTAACCAATAGTTTTTGGGCAAATAAAATCGTTAGATTGATGTCATTACATAAGTGTAAACATTAGAGTCGAGTTAGAAGGGAAAACAGAATGCAGAGAAAGAAAAATTTTTTAAATTCTCTCTCTCTCTCTCTCTCTCTCTCTCTCTCTCTCTCTCTCTCTCTCTCTCTCTCTCTCTCTCTCTTCTCCCGTTATCAGTATTTTATTATTTTTTTCCCAAAACTTTCCTCTCGATATTAAAGTAGTGAGGCAGGGCCGTCCAAGTTGTTTAGTCTGAGGGCCACTCGTGAAAAAAAAAAAAAAAACAAAGATTCATGCAGGCCACCTGTATGTATGTATGTATATGTATATATATATATATATATATATATATATATATATATATATATATATATATATATATACACACACACACAAAAGATGTAACACAACAAACGCCAATGAAACTTCTTTATAGTTGTTGATTTTGCAAGGTATATTTCTTTTATTCAGGATGAGCGGTAAATCTAATTTTTATGATATAAAAAAAAGAGATATAAAAAAAAGAGAAATACACTTTTACTTATTTTTCTCTAGCGGGCCACTTTCAAAATCAAACGGGCCAATTTTGGCCCACGGGCATGCGGTTGGACGGCCCTGTAGGTAAGGGATTGCATATCATTATTTTTGAAATCAAGGTATTATTAGTGAACGACACTTAACAGGTTTCATGAAATCAAAATTCTTTCTCTCGAAGAAGATTGATGTTTTATTATAGCTTGACACTTGAACAGGTTTCATGAAATCAAAATTCTTTCTCTCGAAGTAGATTGATGTTTTATTATAGCTGCTTCATTACCACAGTAGATTGATATTCATAAGAGAGATCAGTATTATTATATGCTATGTAGTTATAACAACCAGTTTTAACGAATAGACCGTTGGCGCAGTGCCTTCTGTTGTGATGAATGCTGTCATATCGAATGAAATCGTACACGATGAACTGAATGAGAAGGGTGGGCACCAGGCCATTGTTCAGTGACCAAGACTATTGCACATTTCTTGGTACTTCATAAAGAGAGAGCTCCGTAGGGGGTTAGTGCCGTCAGTGCACCTCACATGGTGCACTGTAGGTGTTACTGAAGGTTCTTTGCAGCGTCTCTTCGGCCCCTAGTTGCAACCCCTTTTGTTTCTTTTACTGTACCTCCTTTCATGTTCTCTCTTCCATCTTGCTATCCACTCTCTCTTAACAATTATTTCAAAGTGCAACAGCGAAGTTTTCCTGCTGTTACACCTTTCAAACCTACCTTTCTCAATTTCCTTTCCAGCGCTAAATGACCTCATAGGTCCCAGTGATTGGCCTTTGGCCTAAACTCTATATTCCATTCCATTCCATCCATAAGGAGAGAGTGAGAGAGAGCTACGGTGAATATCTACATGGAAAATGTGTTAACATCGGCATCCACTCTGCCTGGATTCGACGAAAGGAAAATCCCATAAAGCCAGTGAATCGGAATGTAAAGGTACCGCCGTGAATATTACCTGGACTCCATAGAAAAGAAAAACAGTCAAAAGAAAGGGATGTGGGGGCTAGGGCGGCGCCATGTTGGATTGCTCAAATATAACAGCATAAAGCTAAGCGTTCAACGGAGGTATCAAGTGGTTGTTTGTTTGTTTGTTTCTTTCTTTTTTTTTGAAGACAGAGATACAACAAAGGGTGTTTCGTTTTTTTGAGAAATAGTGAGTGAATAACTTTTTTCCTAAACCTACAAAAATAGCAGGTAGCCTTACTCTTCACTATGATACGAAAAAAAAAATTCAATAAGGAAACCCAGTAAAAGCTTGTTCCTAATGAGAGAGAGAGAGAGAGAGAGAGAGAGAGAGAGAGAAAAACCAACCTTCTCTTTTAAGTTGTTGTGGGTACGCCTTCACACCTTCACTTGATGCTTGATCCCTGACCCCTGTTCCTAAGTTGTTCTGGGGAGTACGTATATAATTGCTCCCAACGCTTTTGCATGATGGCCTTTCAGATTACCTCGTTAAGGTCATGTCGGGTCAACAGGTCAGGTGAGCAATTATTTAGAGGGGGGTTTTTGAAGGCATGTTTTAGTATGTTCTCATCCTAATTTGTTCATCGTGAGTTTGTGGGTCACTCGGGGAGTGAATTTCAAGGTGGAGAGGTCTTTGGGATGACGACTGTTTTACTTCACCTGGAAGGTTGGTGGGTGGATGTGTTGGAACGACAACAACGCTGCTAATAACGGTATCAATAAAGATGATAATTGTACTACGTCCAACGTTTAATTCCCCGTAAGGGGTAGTGCCGTCAGTGTACCTCGTGCGGTGCACTGTAGGTATTACTTAAGGTTTTTTGCAGCGTCCCTACCGCCCGTAGCTGTAACCCCTTTCGTTCCTTTTACTGTACCTCCTTTCTCTTTCTTCCATCTTACTTTCCACCCTCTTCTAACAGTTGGTTCATAGTGCAACTGCGAGGTTTTCTTCCTGTTGCACCTTTCAAACTTTTACTGTCAGTTTCCGTTTCAGCGCTGAATGACCTCATAGGTCCCAGTGCCTTGACCTTTGGCCTAAATTCTATATTCAGTTTAATCCAACGTGTAATCTGGTATGAGAGCAGATGTCAGTAATAATAATAATAATGTCCTTTATTATCTTAATATTTATATTGATGTGTATTCAAGTAGGGTAAACTGGCTTTGACAACTGTCGTTTGTTGATGGTATATAATGTAATAGGAAAAAATATTTTGATAACGTGTTAAAGGAAATATGGGCAGCTTTCGTTGAGAAGCACGAGGTCCACTCTTATTTTTTTTTTTTTTAGGTCCCGTAGATTTAAAAAAAAATTGGTTTAATTTCGTATAATTTTGTCAGTAGTCCGAGATGAGTATTACGTATATTTACCGGGAATTTTCCGTATTTTTCGTGTTTTTTTATATGTTTACGTGTGCCCTGTTTTTGGTTCATATTAATTTATAAAAGTTTTGCTTCTGCTTTCACAGTGGAATAGTTAAGATTTGTATTGTTTTTGTATTTCTTTCTCCTTTATCGTAATTTTCATTGCTCGTATTCGTTTGATTGTATGTCTGATTGTCTGTCAGTTTCACTAGCATGCCTGTCTTGTACAAAATTCAATGATCCTATCTGTGAAGAGAAGCTGTGAGCAAGTCTATTACTGATGTTCCTAACTACTACTGCTACTAAAACTATTGTCGGTACTTGAGTCAGTGATGACATTAACATTGCTATTCAATTAAACCTACTACTGCTACGCTACTAGTGCTAGCTGTCCCAGTAGCAGGTATTGTTGTATCTTACAGTGAAACGTAGTATCTACATGAAATTTTGCGTATTACTATAACCTGTATCTGTGATCTGTCGCACATTCAGCGGCGACATCAAATGATAGAATAACAAAAAATTAATAATCTTTACCCTATAAAAACAAAAACGAACAATTTGCTTTATAAAAACAAAGAACGAACAGTCTTTACTTCATAAAACTGCAAGACTATACATAAAGCTTCAAACTTGCCTAGCTTACAATAGTGGAGATTGTAAATAGGAATCACCGAATTGAAGTTTTTTGCTGCAATAAAATATTACTTTTAGACATGGTCCCTCGATTTTAAAGGCTGTTGTGGTCAGTAATAGTGAGCAAGGTGTCCTTACATTTGTTATTGATACCGTTCTTTGTAACTGCTACTTTATGTAATCATGAACGTGATGTCAAAACAGTTTTTATTTATTCCACATTTTTTTTGTAGTCTCTCCTTTTATAAATACTACTGTTCCATGTAATGATCAGCATGTCAGTCGTTTCCGCTGGAAACCTTCTTGTTAATGATGACGGACGGGATTGCGGGTGACCGTCAGACTTGGTGCTGTTCGCTGCTGTGTGTTCTTAAGCTTCAAGGAATAATGAAGATCACTTGGAAATAGTCGCTTTAAATGCCCTTCGGGCAAAGGGTATATTTCTGAGGCTCGTCCGTTCATGACTATAATGTGATAGCATAGCTGTTCACAGAGTACTGATCATTTCGTGTGTTATTTACTCTCTCTCTCTCTCTCTCTCTCTCTCTCTCTCTCTCTCTCTCTCTCTCTCTCTCTCTCTCTCCACCCCAGGGTAACACACAGTCGATTAACAAACAGGTATCACTGCTAAATTACTGCTTAGGTCAGAAGACGTATACTGAATTTTCAGGAAAGCCCAAATGTCAAGAGTCGCATGGACGGTAAAGGTTCTAGGTCCGTCTGTGGAAAACTTTATGGTCATTCCTTTTTTTCCATATCCAAATAAATTCACAACTACTGGTGATGTTCAGTCAGACAAAAGTAATCCATACCTTTCGTTGCAACATGTTCTTTATAAACTTGACAGAAAAAAAAATGTAATTTTATTTTGTGACCAGTAGGGGAACTAACTGTTTACGGTTGGATACGATCAACTGGTTGCAGACTGTTCACTGGAGGTGTCAAGTCTGACGAGGGATTCTGGACAGGTGTTGAGAGGTCATGATTGACCGGAGACTGTAGTAGGGTTCCTTTACGGTAGGCCACCATTGGGGTGTAGTGCCGCCAGTGCACCTCACGTAATCCACCGTAGGTATTACTTGAGGTTCTTTGCAGCGTCCCATCGGCCCCTAGCTGCAACCCCTTTCATTCCTTAGACTGTTCCTCTGAACATATTCTCTTTCTTCCATCTTACTTCCCGCCGTCTGCTAACAATAATCATAGTGCAAACCTTTTTATCCTCAGTTTCCCTCTCAGCGCTGAATGGCCTCGTAGGTCCTAGAACTTTGCCTAAATTTTATATTTCATTCCTTTCTTTACGGTAGGGAAGTTTTTCTTTACCATGATCGGAATTTGCATTATCTTGTAACCCAGGAGAAATTGAAACGGATTACTTTCATCAGGAAATAATTGTTCGCAATTGATAAATTCTTTCATTTTGTGAGGCAGGAGAACTGGATTCATTTCAGGCAAATGTAGATAGTTTAATTTTTTTTTGTATTTTTTCCTTTGCGAGAATATTCGAATCAAGTTTGAGAAGGTTAGGTTGCAAAATACAAACAGTAGTCGTACCTTCAAAAATAAGTAAATGGACATTCTCTCTCTCTCTCTCTCTCTCTCTCTCTCTCTCTCTCTCTGTCTAGCCAGTTAGTTACCTTACAAGTATACGTCTTACCCACAGCACGCAAACTTGTAATGAGACAATAATAGGTAAGATAAGAAGGAAGAGCAAAGGCCCTGAATGGCGCCTCAGTAAAACTCAATTATTCATTAACCGACATCCAGTTTCAGAGAGAGAGAGAGAGAGAGAGAGAGAGACAGACAGACAGACAGACAGAACACTCCGCTTGGTCATCAGTGGAGAATGAGACAACGAACTGTTCTTTGGTGACCTTCCCTTCCACCTCTCTCTCTCTCTCTCTCTCTCTCTCTCTCTCTCTCTCTCTCTCTCTCTCTCTCTCTCTCTCTCCATCCTTTTGCGAACGTACGAGCAACAACCATATGTTGTCGGTCTGGTCTCATCTTCTTGCATCAGACAACTCTTGAGAAACGACTAAATTGATTTGGCCGTTTGTTTGTATCATTGGCTGTGAGCTAGAGATTGCTCGGGCGTGGGGTGAATCTGAGCCCGGTTCATACTCACAAAATGAATTTTCTTAAATGAATTATCTTTAATGCTCTATATATATATATATATATATATATATATATATTTATTTCATTATTTATATAAATGATTTTTTTTTTTTTTTTTTTTTTGTGATTTCTAAATGATTTTGCCGTGTGTTTCAAGACTTATTGTCATTATTATTATTATTATTATTATTATTATTATTATTATTATTATTATTATTCGAACGTCAACTTTATAACAACTTTCACCATTTGGGTGATAGAAACTAGGGTAATTCTAATGAAGAGCTTCGCACGGAGATATTGTTTAATAATGAAAATTTTTGACATAAAATAGCAAAGGTTTATATGATGCAGTACAGATGAGGTAACTTGAAAATTTTACCAAAATAATATGGGAAATTTAATGTCCTTTGTTTATATTTTTACGTAGAAAAGCTCCTTGGAACGCGGTGTTTAGTACCAGCCCCTCGGAGATTAAAGTAAAAACCTAAACAAGAGACGACAAATTTATCACATTATTTCTGTAAATTATTCAAGGTATCTCACCTGTACAACATGAGTGCACCATTTGCTGTATTGTTCAGTCAAGAAATTCAATAATAAACATCTTTGTGAGGAGTTCTTCCTTAGAATTAACGAAACTAGAACTGGCTCCACAAAGAATCATAGTAAGAGAATGAAAGGTACAAAGGGTCTCCTGAATCACTTTATGTTGCTATCCTATCCAGCAAAGTCCATTGAATGGACTAATAAACAGTATCTTTGCACCTTTAGTTCTATAGCACTTTCGCCAGAAGCTTTTCGTCTGCTCAGTAGAATAATTATTTTGAATATTTATAGTTGAATAAATAGCAATTCAGGTCGCTTTTTTGAACTTTGACCTTGTAGAACTGGCAGTGTCGAAAATAAGAACTTCGAAATGGGCTACCCAGTAGGGCCATATTAAATCAGAACGGAAACTCCAAATCAGTGACCACCACCAAACGAAGTATCGATTCATCAAAAACTTTTAGCTGATACACACCAAGTTGAGTTACAGAATATGTGTCCTCCGTCGGTCCAGTAGTTTAATAGTTATGGATATTCGAAAACTACTGAAACATGGGTGAATATATCCCGATACTTATTATCTGTAAAATTATTTTAACGACCCCCGATCAAAATTTCTTCAGCAAAAATAACATGTCATCCTTTAATTTTTTATTATTATTTTGTCATTTGCTTTTTTAGTTGCATATTACTGCTATTACTCTCTCTCTCTCTCTCTCTCTCTCTCTCTCTCTCTCAGTAACACCGTAGCAGTAATCCAACAAATAGCTTTCTTCTAGTTACCTTGCACCTTGAAGTATCTTGAACATTCCTAATACTTGTTTTTATCGCTACGTAGAACGTGACGGCTCGCCAGCCGTGGAAGACTTCGTCAGAACAAAAGAGAAAACACCTTAAAGTGTTGTATCTTCACTTAACCTGTCACGCAAAGTGACGATTTGGCAATCAATTAGATCACCGCACGATGAAGTGTGATTCCTCTCGTGTCTCCCTCGCTGCTGCTTCTTCTTCTTCTTCTTCATGGTTTCTCTCGGTTTATGTCCGCAAGATTTGCGTACGTGTAGTGTTTTAAGCGAGATACCTATTTTCGCCGCTTTTATTTGAATGGCGGAGTTAGATCTACTCAGTTATATTGAGGCAAAACGAGGTTTGCGTCTGTGACGTAATTTCATTTGTATATTTTTGGATTCACAAATAATGTAAAAGAAGTTTCTTTTTCTGCAACTTTTTTTCTGTATTTGTCAAATTCAGAATTGTGCTTCACACCCACACACACACTCTCTCTCTCTCTCTCTCTCTCTCTCTCTCTCTCTCTCTCTCTCTCTCAGAACGTTTTTATGTATATTTTGACGCTAACAAAAGAGAATAATTTACCTGAAGGCACGGGCGAAAACGCTAGGGAAAGTAGAATAATGCGTTTAATTGTATAATGGGCAGTGGTTATTGCTCCATAATGACTTTTACTTGGACTTGCAACGCCAATTTGTAACTTGCGTGGCATATATTTATGGTCAATCTCTTCGTGTGAAAGATTTTCTTGTATATTTAAGAATGTGTTTTTGCTACTGAATTTTTTATTGATAAATTTGTATTTGGCTGTTGTAGGGCTTTTTTTATTTGATACAACTGGTGCAGGATGTTGGGAACAGATCTGAAGGTTACTAAATGAAACTCTGACTTTCCTTAACCTAATTTATTACCTTAATATTACAGTGGCTTGAAGACCTTCAAACAGAACCTTATCCTAATCTTATTTACATTTGCCACAGTTTAGCAATTACCATCTTATCATACTTAACCTAACTTATTTCCTACTTACCACTAAAGTTCACCAAAACAATCTTCCTATACCTAACTTAGCCTAACTTAATACTACCACGACCCCCAAAAGAACCTCTTAAGCCTTACTGACAATAAATCAGGGAATGCAGTGTTATATTTTTACTTCCATAGTTTTTCACTGTCAACATCAACTTCTTCAGTAACCTTTTCACTTTCTTCATTCACCTCAACTTCCCAGTCTTACTCTTTTTCTGTCTCCCTGTTTGAGGTGATTTCTTCTTTTTCTTTACAGACTGTACTTTACTTGAGGCTTCCAGTGGAGGCAAGAGCCCACCAACATTTTATAAACAACTCAGCATCCCAAACACGTGACCCTGCCTCTGCAATCTGGCACAGTTTTCTGTTTCTTCCGTCCAGACACCACACCTCCTTGCAGAAACTGAATTCGAGTACAAAAAGCTGAGTGAACTACAGATGCGCTCCCAGAAAATTACTCCTACCTTTCCTCCACTAGCGTCACATTACGACCACCCATGCCCCATCTGCTTTTTATCTCTTGTCCTCCCACTCCATCAGTGCTTTCCGATTCCAATGGTCAACGCAGTTAAGTATACCTTAGTTTAACCAGACCACTGAGCTGATTAACAGCCCTCCTAGGGCTGGCCCGAAGGATTAGACTTATTTTACGTTGCTAAAAACCAATTGGTTACCTAGCAACGGGACCTACAGCTTATTGCGGAATCCGAACCACATTTTACCAAGAAATGAATTTCTATCACCAGAAATAAATTCCTGTAATCCTTCACTGGCCGGCCGGAGAATCGAACGCGGGCTTAGGAGAGTACGATATCTAGTGAAGAACTGGTCAAGGCAGTGATGCCCCTTGGACGCAGTCAGCTTGTTTCACCCTCTCCAGCTCTTAGCCTGATGTGGCAGTTGCCAATGCAAATCCTGTTTATCTGTAGGCTCCAACAATTCAGGTGAAGGGGAGCTCATCCTATTTTAACACACTCGCTCAAGCAAACTGCAAGTAAAAAAGTTAAAATAATGATTAATTAAACAATCATACACCAACAACACATTCATAAACAACATATACACACACAATAAACTTAATAGGAAAACAAAAAAATTCAATCAAAAAAAAAAAAAAAAAAAAACACAACAGCAAAAACGGAACAGTCAATGCACACAAACATCTTTCATCGTACAAACCCAAACTTAGCCTACCACACTGTTATTGTTATTATTTTGTAACTGGAATTTTTTTTTATTTACTTTATTGAATTTTTCTTTTTTTTTTGTTATCACGTGTATTTAGAATTTTTTCCTTTTTTTTTTTGGTAAATATATTTGTTATAAGTCATTGGGAACTGAAAGCATTGCCTTGGCTCGTACTAGGGAGTTGTAGGGTCAGAGTTCCAGGGGCGTTTAAATACAATTATTCTTGCGTAATTAGTGCAACAGTTTACAGGCGTTAAGGTATTCTTCAGGACCTAATCCGTGGTTTTTATAGCAGTTCCTGCATAAAACCGTTTCCCTCAACATCTGGCGATAGGAACGGTTACGTATGAGCAATCATCAATCGCTTGCGTATGTAGTGTGGATTTTATGCTTGCTCTCTCTCTCTCTCTCTCTCTCTCTCTCTCTCTCTCTCTCTCTCTCTCTCTCTCTCAATGCTGTCAGTGCACCCTCACGTGGTTTTTTTTAAGTATACCTAAGTTTTACCAGACCACTGAGCTGATTAACAGCTCTCCTAGGGCTGGCCCGAAGGATTAGAGTTATTTTACGTGGCTAAGAACCAAGTGGTTACTTAGCAACGGGACCTACAGCTTATTGTGGAATCCGAACCACATTATACCGAGAAATTAATTTCTGTCACCAGAAATAAATTCCTCTAATTCTTCATTAGCCGGCGGAGACTCGAACTAGGGCCTAGCGAGTGCTAGCCCACAACTCTACCGACTCTCCCAACGAGGAACTACCCTGTGACTGTAGGCATTACTTAAGGTTCTTTGCAGCGTCCCTTCGGCCCCTAGCTACAACCCCTTTCATTCCTTTTACTATACCTCCTATATTAATATTCTATCTCTTCCATCTTACTATCCACTCTTTCCTAACAATTGTTTCATAGTGCAACTGCGAGGTTTTTCTCCAGTTACATCTTTCAAACCTTTCTACTCTCAGTTTCCCTTTAAGCGTTGAATGACTTCATAGGTCCCAGCGCTTGGCCTTTGTCCGAAATTCTATATTTTATTTTCTCTCTCTCTCTCTCTCTCTCTCTCTCTCTCTCTCTCTCTCTCTCTCTCTCTCTCTCTCTCTCTCTCTGTAACGCAAGTAATAGCGCCTTCCAATCGCAACCAAGTGGACCTTTTTTTTTATTCCAAGGACGAGGAAGGAATGGTATGGGTACATTAAGTTGAAACGCTAAAATGCGTCTGTCGATCTGGGCGGTGAGTCATATACCAGAAATATTCACGACGCTTTTTGAAGAGAAGAGAAAAAGTTAAATGACGTAGATGATGATTGTTCTTTCTCTCGCTTCCTCTCTCTTTCAAACAAATAAAAATTAGATAATAAGCTATTTGCGTGGTCGCGCTGTCACATGGCAACATGCTGTTAGGAAATGCCGCCCAAATGATGGTCCATTTCCTACTTGAGACACTCGAACCGTCTCACTGAGTTTACTTGAGTTGGGCATCATTTTAAAGCCATACCATTCTGCCCCACAGAAAACGGGATAAGTGTCTACTCGGGCCCAGACTCTCTCTCTCTCTCTCTCTCTCTCTCTCTCTCTCTCTCTCTCTCTCTCTCTCTCTCTCACTTGATAACTTAACTTGGGTCCTGTTGACCGGAAATGCGGATTTGAGGAGTGGCCCTCCACGAGTTTAATTTGGTCTGAGTGGACTATCCGATTGATGGAGAATGCATAGCTCAGTAAAACGTTATTTTAACTCAAAGGAAAGGAAGTCTTGGATTACCAGTTAAATTTGCTCCCTCCCTCGCTTTCAAATATTCATTGATCTTGTACTGAACATGTGCATGGTTGTAAGTAAATTTCGTCTTATCTTTTTGTGCCAAAATGCTGCCTAAGTTTCAGAAACGTCAAGGGAAAAATTAAGAAACCTTGGAAGGAAGGCTTCTATCTTTGGACGTGCCAGAACAAAAGACATAAATTTTGTTGTAAATTCACGTTGTTGCCAATAGGTTTGTTGTACTTTTTAACAGTAAAATCAGTGGGTGCCTCATTAAATATGTGGAAAATTTGTCCAAAAGTTGATGAGTTTTTATTTATGATTTTCGCTGTCTTGAATCGTGTTCATAAATCCGGCGCTTATACAGCGGGAGATATGAAATGTTTTTACTCTATAGTCTCCCAGTACTTGACCCCGTCAGTCCATTTGAAGAGACCCGTGGCCACTTCAGTAATTGATGTGGTTATCCTTTTCTTTTGTTATTCTTTGCTGCGCAGGGAAAACATACAGGTGTCAACATCAATCACGAGAGGGAAAGAGGCTGCTAGACTGACTAACCAATCAGTCAGAAGATTTTTCTTTAATTAGATATTAGAGTGTTGGTAATCTAGGTTGAGGTGTATGTGTGTGTTTTTTGTGTGTGTGTGCGTCTGTGTATGTGTGTGAACGTTATTATAGAGCGAGAAAATTAAGTGTTCGAGGAATTATAAAAGGGTTTGGTGACAGATAAAGTAAGTGGTATTATATACTTGTTTCACGCTGCACAGATGCCTGCATATGAGTAATTGTGTGTTGTTTATATATATTTGTGTGTGCGTGTGTGTGTGGATGTATGTGTGTTTTATAGGCTAAGAGGAAAAATAGTAGCATTAGAAATTACAAAAATCAGGAGAGAGAGAGAGAGAGAGAGAGAGAGAGAGAGAGAGAGAGAGAGAGAGACTGGCTTGACGTTCTCAAGCCGCCTTCCTTTTCCCACAGTTCCCAGCATGAATGACACGTCTGTGATTACTTACTTAAAATGTATATAATCTAATCAGATGGCCCCGAATAGAGGTTAGCCACCGGCGATCTATTTGCACTGCGTAATTGCGGTTTCAGGGTAAAAACGAGAAGGAAGAAGAGGATGGAAGACCAACCAGGAATCACGCGGTGGTAGGGAAGGATGATGGGTCGGAATTCGGAAATTAGTGTAAGGAAGTGTTGTGGAGGAACTACGCATTCGTTCATGATTTTTTTGATAATGGGTAATTAACCACATAGTTTTTGTTGTAGTTTCTGCGTTACCATGATCAGTTTCAGGTCACGATTGTTGGGGTTGTGAGGATCGCCAAAATATTATTATTATTATTATTATTTTGAAAGGAAGAACAAGATAAAGTTGAGATAGTCAAATGGAAAATTTAACGATGCAGGAATTAACGCTCGTCCAAATAAATGAATATAAGAAATAGGTGAGTAAAATTAAAATAAGAATAAAATAGGAGCTGAAATTTGTTCATTTTATTATTGTTGTACTTTACTAGTCTGCATGTTATATATAAGTCTGTGATGAAGAAAATGGCTTCGTTATTTGGAACAGAAAAGGGAACTATAGCAGTATGATTATTAAAAACAGTTGGAAATACTACAAAGTGGATTAAATCATTTATAGCTAAAATCAGTTAATGAGACAAAATGTACCTAAATCCAAGTGTTCGGAATACCTTATAGCCCATAGTCTTGCATCACTGATTTCATAGTCGCCATTAGAAAAGGCGGCTGAAGTGGCACAGAAGATGAACCAACTTCCATCCCCATAACCACTATGGATGAAAAAGAAATTATAAATAAAAAGAAAGATAAAATAGGCACAAAATTAAGCTTAAACTACACGTAAAACGAAAAATCAACCAGTGCCACCGTTGACCAGATAAACAGTCATGGGTAGTGAGTCAGCAGCGTCCCCATGACTTGCGTAGGAAGGTCAGCATGTTGAGAATTGAAATATTGCCTAGCTTAAAGAGCTCTCGAGACACTACTGCCACTCTTTCGGCAGTGTACTTCGGTAACCCAAACATTTCTCTCTCAGAAGTGTGTAAATATATTTTATACATACATATATATATATATATATATATATATATATATATATATATATATATATATATATATATATATATATATATATATATATATATATATATATATATGTATATATTGTGTGTGTTCGCTTGTATGCGCGGGCTATTATTCTTTTGCTGCACATCAGATACACATATATTCATATGTAGTATGCTTATACAATTGCACTATGTATGCAGGTATATATATTTATGTATATGTTTTTTTTTTATGAAAATTGTAAACGTTTAAATAATTCGCATTGTATCCCACGTGTGTATAAAGGTTTAAACACCAAAGAAAGAAGTCATTACTCTGAATTGTGTTCGCCTGTGATAAAGACTATATCGTTATAATGTATAAATACACTAGTATTACCCGTGATTTATTTTTACTCATAGCTGTAAACGACAGTAATAAATCATCCTCACGCTTGTGTTTGACGCATCGAAACTAGACAGGAGAAAATCGCGTCGAATAATCTTCACCTGCGGTAAACATCGTATTTACCGAAATAATAGGACGGCAGTAAATGACGCCTTAATATCTGATAACAGCGGACGTGACAGGAGACATTGGAAGTGACTCCGAGGAGACGCCGGGACGCGTGGGAAAGATGTGACGGTCGTGGGAAAGTCGCGTCTGTGCCGGCGGTGATCTGCCGGACTATCGAGAAAGAGAGAAGAGTCTGTGACAATTAGATTAATAGCCGCCGTTATGTGCCCCAAATCACAGATTGGGTTGGGCAGGTTATGTTATTTGACTCTCTCTCTCTCTCTCTCTCTCTCTCTCTCTCTCTCTCTCTCTCTCTCTCTCGTTTCTTAGGTTGGTTATGTGAAATCTGTTACGGAGTCTTCTATTTGCTTTTGTTTTTATGCTTTCAACAGCGATGACTTACGTTGCTCTGTCATTCTGTTAAAGAATAAATCGGTAATTTCGACTTCTGACGTTTATTTTTTCATCATGTTAAGTTTAATTTTGGAGTTATTTATACAAGTGAAGTTTTGTTGACAACTTGTTGTAAATATTTAAACATTTTAAGTTTTGTTAATAACTTTTAAATATTTATACTTATTAAATATCGTTGATAACTTGTTGTAAATATTTTTAAATGTTAAGGTTTGAGGACATCTTGTTTAAGATATTTACGCTTGTTCAGTTTTGTTGTTCTTGTTTGTTGTATCATTATTATTTATATATGCCGCATGACTTCAGTGTTGTCCCTGTGAATACAAATTATATTTACGGTCTAATTGTATCGATATTTCATCTAACTGATGAACATTAATTGGTAAAATATTCGACCCTGAACTGTTTACTCAGCATCCTCACTGATTTTCTATCTGCTTTTAAGCCGCAGAATAAACACAGGTCTTTTACGCTTATTAGCTTAATATTCCCCCATTGCCAGGGATAAAGAACCTCTTGTGTACTTTCACGTTGTGGGATCAGAGCAAGACGTCACGTTCAAGTGGGTGCAGTGACTATCCCTTGGGACTTGGTGTATCATTCGACAAACCGCAGATTTATAATTAGAAAGAAACCCTTCTGAATACTTTTAACCTTTGTGAAGGCTAAACCTTGCGGCCTTCTCTTCTGCTCTCTGGATCTTAACCTGTATAAAAAAAAACAGAGAGAGGGAGACTTGGTTTTATATGCACGAGAACTTCCAATTACTGGGACTACCATTGGATGGTAACAGGAACAAAGGTAGAAATTTTTAATATTCGGCTGGTTTAGGTGCACAGGTAATCATGTCCCCCGCATGTGGGAGCGAAAGTTGCAAAGACATTTTGTAAGAAAGTTTTATTTGCACCTGTCTTTGTAATTACCATACATGTGGAAAGAGAGATGCCATTGCAGGGGGTGGAAGTTAATTGTCCAGTATTATGCCAGTATTATGCCATTATTAGTGTATATATATATATATATATATATATATATATATATATATATATATATATATATATATATATATATATATTCAGCTAAAGCCACAGGAAAAATAATAGAAGTAGTACCAAGCGCTTTCGTGTTATTTCAACACATTGTACCTCGAAAATGTATTGAAATAACACGAAAACGCTTGGTACCCCTCCTGTTATTTTTCCGTCTGGCCTTAGCTGAATATATCGTCACACTCTATTTAGTGACATATAAGCATATATATAAATATATGAATACAGTATATACATAATTTCTGAGTGTATTTATATAACATATACATATATATATACACACCATTTATGAGTGTGTACTTATGCATGTGCAGAAGGTATGTTAAGCAATAAATAAATAATGTATGTGAGTATTATCTACACACGTGAAAGTTATGGGCCCCAGTTCCTCTTGACTTGAAAGAGTATGTATGAATCATTCTCGTATTAATCTTCTTGAATGGTTCCTCAGATCTCCAAACAACCAGCGCCTTCTCTCTGTCTCGGTCTCAATGCCAGTCTCTTTGGGAGGGCCTGTATAATCCTTTTTTTATCCATCTGAGTGTTACTTGCTTATTTCTTAATTCTATTTTTTTCCTGTTATTCTTGCTAGTGGGCGCAGTGGAAATATCCTGTTTTGTATATTAGCTTATTCTTTCTAGTGTTAACCGTGCGAATTAATTTTAATTACCTGTTAATTTATATTTATTATAGATACGTTATTATTGATTTTCCCAGGTGAAGAATTAAATACCCTTTTTTCCTTAGCGTTGCTCCTTCCTTCGGCAGGCATTTATTTATTTATTTATTTATTTTATTTACATCATGCGACCTTCTAGATTATTATTGTTATTATACACAATCATACTCCTTGTAAGGGGGATAGTGCTGCTAGTGTATCTCATAAGGCGCACTGTAGTCATTGCTTACGGTTCTTTGCAGCATCCCTTGTGCCCCTAGCTGCAACCCCTTTCATTCCTTTTTCTGTACCTCCGTTCATATTCTCTTTCTTCATTTTACTTTTTATCCACTCCTAACAATTGTTTCATAGTGCGACTGCTAGGTTTTCCTCCTGTTACACATTTCAAACCTTTCTACTTTCAATTTTCCTTTCAGCGCAGAATGACTTCATAGGTCCCAGCGCTTGGCATTTGTTCTAAATTCTATATTCCATTGCATTCCATTCCATAACCATACAGTCTCTCTCTCTCTCTCTCTCTCTCTCTCTCTCTCTCTCTCAGTCCATCACCACAGCCTCTCATCAAGTGTCATCTTGCAAACTCTCTTATCAGCGTGCAGCGTCATGCACCGTCAGGAGACAGCAGTCTTTCTTCTCTCTAGTCATCTCTATCGTCATTGATTGGTTTTACTGGTAGATGGTTTCCTTCCGTAAGGCGGAGAGAGAGAGAGAGAGAGAGAGAGAGAGTTTCCATTTACCCTCTACAGCTCAAGGATGACACTAGAGACTGCATGATGAATCTCCATTGGATTTTATTATAGTGTGCATATATATATATATATATATATATATATATATATATATATATATATATATATATATATATATATATATATATATATATATATATATATATATATGTGTGTGTGTGTGTGTATATATATATATGTGTGTGTGTGTGTGTGTGTATTTTATATGTATATGTTTGTATGTATATTTTATATATTTAAATTTTATGTATGATGTATAGTATAGTATTGCATAGAATAATATAGTATAAATTAGAGAGGAAATCCAAAATTACTTTTCTTAATTGTTATCAATTAATAATAATAGTGAACATCATCATCATCATCATCATCACCAAGCATAACTCATAGTGCGTCTTTCAAGTGTTTTGATTCATCATGTTGGTGAACACGAGGGTTGACATTACATATGGAGTGAGGCACATTGCATTGACATGAGGCTCGCAACCTCATCCAGGAAAAAAAAAAGGTTAGTGAATGGAAGAATTTTGTTGAAGAATGCAGCGGAAAGAGGGAGGGATTGTGCGGTTGTTTTAACAAACATGGCAATGCTTCTAGCTGGCTTGTTTGAGAGGTGGAAGTGATTGCGAGGAGGAGAGAGTAATGAAACACTCATTTTCAATCTCAGTTCTCATTTTTGCTGGAGCCGCTCTTGAAATTGAGAGAGAAGTCGTAATGAGGGAATAAAGTTTGGTTTCGTTCGTTTTTTCTTTTTCTTTTTTAGATTTATGTGAGAGAGAGAGAGAGAGAGAGAGAGAGAGAGAGAGTATGTGCAGAAAAATAAGTATGCGGTTATGTGTATAGTCTCTCTCTCTCTCTCTCTCTCTCTCTCTCTCTCTCTCTCTCTCTCTCTCTCTCTCTCTCTCTCTCTCTCTCTCTCAAGACTAAAAGATCAGATGTGCTTATGAAGCATATCAAACCTCTTCATAGAAACAAATTTTTACCCACGACATTTTTGAGGTTAATACCAATTGATATATATATTTCTATAATCATGCAACATCTTTCATTACTTTTTACTGTACAGTTTTCCGATATTTTTCTAAATTAGAGATGATTATCAAATAGGACTTTGCATCGCTGCACGTCACCTTCATTTTGGATTCTCTCTCGCTCAAGGGGGAAGCTGGAACCAAAAACAAAAAAAAATTTTGAAAATAAAAAATAAATGAAAAAAATTGCTGCACAATGGCATTGCGTTACGATGGGTGTAATTGTGCCTTGTTATCGGCCTTCTCTGGCAATTAGGTCCCTGAAGACCTCGTTTAATGCTAATTGCTCCATTGCATCATTTTGTTATCTGGCAGATTTTTGCGTTTTTCGCTCAGTTTCTCAGTACCTTTATTTACGTGATTTTCTTCTGTCTTTTTAAAGCTATTTTCCTTCTCGTATCTCTCGAATATAAATTATATATAATATATATTATATATATATAATATATATATATATATATATTTACATATATATGTGTGTGTGTTTGTGGGTTGGGGGGGCGGTTTAATCGAGGTCCAGTGCTTAGGAAGGTTGCTATCCAATAAGAATTACTGGGCTAGATTCCTGGCAAGGCCAGAAAAATTTAGATACATTGGCTTCAATAACCAATACGCCTCTTATGACTCACGCAATGATATTGCACCTGGAAGTCGGTCGACTGCGGTGGCTTGTAACCAGGATTGAGAAATGGTATGGGGCATGCAGCCTCATCCCAAGGGCTTTGTGATGTCACCTTCTTACAGGTCAAAAAGCATATGGTTAATTATATATATATATATATATATATATATATATATATATATATATATATCTTGTTGCTTTTGTATTGTTTGTTATTTTTCAGACATTCCTCCGTACATCGATAAGTTAATTATACCTTAGTTTTACCAGACCACTGAGCTGATTAACAGCTTCCCTAGGGCTGGCCCGAAGGACTAGACTTATTTTACGTGGCTAAGAACCAATTGGTTACCTTGCAACGGGACCTACAGCTTATTGTGGAATCCGAACCACATTATAGCGAGAAATGAATTTCTATCACCAGAAATAAATTCCTAACTATTTATTAGTGAATAAAATTGTGTATCAGTGTTTATGGTTACATCAGTCAGATTATGCAGTAGTAGTGGAAAGTGAAAAACTGTCGTCACCGTGGATTATAATGACGGTGACGGTAACAGAAGCCACTTACGATGATGCTGCCATTCCGTTTGGGTAGTCATTACCTTACATAACTCCATTTAAATAAAGAGGTCATGAAAATGGATTTTTGAAAATAAGAAAAAAATAAATAAATAAACGTCTCGAAGTAAGCAAAAGGCGTCACGAAACGAACGCGTTTTCGCCTTTTCTCTCTTTTATTTGATGTCGATTAACCCACAAAGAGGGCGAAGTTTCAAAACAAACGAACGGGGAAGGAGGAGAAAATGGACGATAATTGGCCGGAAAAGATGCGTCTCATTCCAAGGGAAAGTCCGCAGAAGAAATAAACCTTAAGGGCGAAAGTGAATTAGGTTGTTTTGACAATTATCTCGCTTATTTCGGCAGCGCTTCATTTTTTTTGTCTCCTCGAAGCTCTTCGGATTCTCAGTCGACGAGATGTTTGGTTTCTTTTCTTGTTCCTTTTAGTCTGTAGACCGAGATTTTATTTTAATTGCTTTGTCACCACCTAGCGTGGCAAAAACCAGCTTTATATTTTGAAAAAGCAAATGCGTCTACATAGCATTTTGTTATGATAACCATTCTAGTGCCTGTTCGTAGTTATCAGCCATAATTGAGAAGCACCAAAAATACCATAAAATTTGATGAAGCTTCCTCACAGAAAAGACTGTCAGGAAGAAATGCGCTGATAAGAAAAGAAGCAGATAAATTGGCAGCGAAGAGAATTTGCCACTTAGACATTACCGAAATCTAAGATGGCCCATAAACTCACTCCCTTCATTCTTCCGTTCCATTCTGGCAGCCTCCTCCCACTGGCACTGTTTGTTTTAATAATTTGGAAAGATAAGGCTCCTTGTTTTCAAAAGATAAAGTACTTGAAAATCTGTGCGGTTTAATGAGTCCATGAAAACGTTGAAAGTGGTGAGGCAGAGATAGGAAAAGAGGTCACGTTTGAGGAACCATAAAATTTTTTTTTTTTTTTTTTTTTTAAATTATACATTGCTAGAACTTCCCTTATTTCGAGGAGGTGCAGGATGCGGGAAAAGGACACGCGCACACAAATGTATATATAATTATATATACATATATATAGATCTCTCTCTCTCTCTCTCTCTCTCTCTCTCTCTCTCTCTCTCTCTCTCTCTCTCTCTCTCTCTCTCTCTCTCTCTCTGTATATATATATATATATATATATATATATATATATATATATATATATATATATATATATATATATATATATATAATATATATATATATTATATATATATATGTGTGTGTGTGTGTGTGTGTGCTTTAATCTTTTCAGCATCCAGCACCTAGAAACATTGGGAGTTCTGTCACATCTTTAGCATTGTACAGCATTTTTTTTTTTTTTTTTTTTTTTGTACCCCAGGGATTTCGTAAAGATCAAAGTTTGAACATAAATCAGCCTGTGTGTCCATCTATCTGTCTATCTATTTATCAACCTTTCAACCCCCCCCTCTCCTCTCTCTCTCTCTCTCTCTCTCTCTCTCTCTCTCTCTCTCTCTCTCTCTCTCTCTCTGTATATATATATATATATATATATATATATATATATGTATAGAAAGAAAGATAGATAGATAGATGGATACATAGATATGTAGGTAGGTGGGTAGACTGATAGACAGATATATGAATATATTGACTGATTAACGTAGACCCTTATCTGTCGAAAGTAGAAACGTTTCTACTTTCCCAGAAGAGAAGTGGAGAAAAAATGGAAAGCTGTAAGTACTTGTTGGTACTGAAGACTGGAGGGTTTACTTATTCCTGGCGAAAGTATGAAAAAAATGTTATCAGTAGGAGAATCCTGGGTGTATTCGACCGCATCGTATTGTACGAAATTGTCTCGGGAGATGGAAGGTCTAATTGAGGGAGAAATCGGGAAAATGATTGATTGTTTTTGGCTATTACAAATTGGCGTCGCAGTTACCTCGGTCATCGACGCAGAAAATTATTAAATTGCTGAAATAATTTAGAGGAAAAAGTAATGAAAGATGGAAGTAAAATTGAAGATAGCTTAGGAATTAGTAAGAAAAATAATTAATTAGGAAAGCCGTTATTATATTCTAGAAAGGGGATGAATGTTTAGGTGAATTTTATACGGCTCCAGGACAGACGAACAGAAGTATGTTGAAAGCATAGGAAACATTAAATTGAACGGCAAGAGTATCGGGTTTTATGTATAAGAGCATTTATTTATGCTCATTAGTGCCCTTTCCAAACAATTACATACCATATTTATTAAGAGATTGATTATATGGTTAAATATATGGTTATTAATAGCCACAATGACCTTGTAACTTGTTTCATAAAAATTTATTAAGAAAATGATTGTATGCTTACATATATAATTACCAATAGTTAACATGACGTTTTAACTTATTGCTACAAGCTATTGCGTCCAAATTAGAAATAAGTGAAGAGGACTCATCGTGTGAATTCGAAAGATATATATATACTTATGAACTGAGATAGATTAATATCCCTTATGGTAACATAATGGACCCAGTAGATGTAAAACTATTTGAGTTTGATATAAACCTCTCTCTCTCTCTCTCTCTCTCTCTCTCTCTCTCTCTCTCTCTCTCTCTCTCTCTCTCTCTCTCTCTCTCAGAACTATTTGAATTTAAGAGGAAAACCAAAGACTAATTAGGCTCTCCTGAGTCGACACAAAACCACCACTCTAATGAACCGCCATTGTCTCAATAGACATACACACTCGCACGGAATGAGCCTCTGATTGCTCCGGCGATTGCCCGCACTGACGCCCTCTTGGGACTCCCATCTCTCGGCCGTTCGTCTGCGGCTGTGTCATTAAAATGGATGGAGTCAAACCATCAGACGGTGATGATAATTCTCCCACTTTCTCCCTCAATTCGCGTCGGAGGTGGCGGAGGAAGCATAGGAGGATTTAAGACTCGGAGCGGGGATGATTTACGATTGAAATTTGATGGGCGTAGAGAAATTGGCGACGAGATTGAAGAAGGAAACTTTCTCGGAGACGACTTTGTAATGGTGGGAAATTAGTCTCTGTCCGGCTGTTGACTGAGTGTATATTAATAAATATATATATATATATATATATATATATATATATATATATATATATATATATATATATATATATATATATATATATATATATATATATATATATGTATATACATACATATGTGTGTGTACAGTATATATACTGTACACACACACGCATATATATATATATATATAATAAGAAGGCATCGTGCTTACCCCATATAGAAAATGGGAAAAAGCACGTTAAAACAAAGAAGAAAGAAATATATATATATATATATATATATATATATATATATATATATATATATATATATATATGTGTATTATATATATATATATATAATATTTTAATCTTAAAAGTATAGTATCTTTTCGTATATGATCCTTAATCCTTATTCCTTATTGCAGGTGATCAAATGTGCTTTGCATTTTTTAACCCCCGGGAAAGTGACAAGTGTTTTAGAATTTCTTATGCTGCCATCTTTATTGTTGTTGTTAATGTTCCTTCTAAGCTGGGCTTATTGTCGCATTTCGTTTCGTCTGTGTTTCTTTAATTTGTTTTCGTTTTTTCATTTTGTAATCGGGTTTTATCTAAGGTAACAAGTCTTATACGTTGTTGCCATGTCCTAGGTCAATTATTATTATTATTATTATTATTATTATTATTATTATTATTATTATTATTATTAGGCATGAGCAGATATTGATATGGAACAAACGAAAGAGGTTTTGAATGGTCAAACAAGTAATATACAGAGGAAAATATAACACAAAAATAGTAAGTCAGCTAAAGATAAATATGTATACTTGTATAGTAGTGAGAAATTCTCGAAAAATAAAACTTGGGCAAAGGCACACGGCATTATTAAAGCAGCACTTACCATCCATCACACAACTCCTAAGGCTAACATCATCAACACTTCGGTAAATAAGAATTGATTGATTTGGAATAATCCTGGCGTTACAGCTATCCAGTATAGGAACTAATGAGCCATTCACACTGAAGTAATAATTTCTGGTATATTTTTCACATTATCACGTCAATGTACCAGGCCTGGGTGTGAATACACCCGATTCGATTTGGTTACTTTAGGAAAAACGTGATCGTTTTAATGGTCTGTCGGGAAAAAAGTATCGTGAGATGCTTAAAAAAATAAAAATAAATAAAACTGCAGGGTTGCTACGTAAGAATTAGCTATACTGGAGGTTAAATGGTGCGGTTTTTATGAGAAAATTTTATCGAATTTCTATGAATGGGTCTTTTTTTGAGAAGCCAAATCGTTATTATTCTTTTCTTATTAGTTCAGTTTAAAAAATTCTGTTATGTTTTTCTGATTTACAGTGACGTGATAATGTGAAAAATACACCAGATATTATCACTTCAGTGTGAATGGATCATTAGTAATGGAACAAATTCCGTAACATTTTTCCTCGTCATGAGTTCAGTGTTACAGAAAAACTATTCTTAATTGTGTTTCTCTGTCAATACACAGTTCTGTTTAGGAGAATTCTCCATAAGTCAGTCAACCAGGAAAAGGGGATAGCAGTGATGTGTTTGTGTTTGTGTACACGTGTGCGTGTGTTTATTGCTCGAGGAAACAGTCAAAGTAAACTAAGTTCTGTTTCTTTTGCTTCTTTGTTTTGATGTTATATTTATAATTTTCATCACCCTGTCTTTCTTGTTCTCCTCTTCTGCATAGTGTCTTAGTGGGAAAACATAAATATCTCTTTGGATGTCGTCTTCCATATTTCGTCCATTCCTGGTTTCTCATCCTTTTCCTCGGTCGTAGTCTTTGTTTGTTCTATTTTTCCTTTCCTTTTCCCGTTTCGTCGTTTATTTATCTTCCCCCTTTTCTCCCTCTTCCTTACATTCTGATAGTAGTATCACTTCCCATTTCTCCCTTCGAGAGCCCAGGCCCCCATCGCCTACTTGCTTTAAGCAAATATAGAGGTTTACGATCCCGGGAGCTTTTATTGTTTTATCGGTTCCGTGATTGGATACTAATGGGCCCTTTGGCATTTGGCGGTTGCGTTGGCAGTGTGGAGGAGTTTGTGGTTCTTCTCAGGTCCAGTTCACGAGAGAGAGAGAGAGAGAGAGAGAGAGAGAGAGAGAGAGAGAGAGAGAGAGAGAGAGAGAGAGACTGGTTGACTGAATTCAGATACTGAGTTTAGTTAATTTTTAAGACGTAAGTTATGATTTACTTAAAAATAGGAAATGTTAAAAAAGCGAAACTGACATGATCAGTAAAAATTGCATCTGTATAAAGACTTCTTGTTATGATTTACTGATAGACAAGATGCAGACGGTGACTCTAGTTATACAATTTGGGTTCTTGCCTCTAAAAACTTCGTTTTCTGACTTTACTCTACTGAGAAGAGAACAGATAGGCAGGCTGACTTGAACTAAGTTGAATTTAATTCTTTAAAAAAATTATGTTATAAGAATGGGACGGACAGATTGACGACACGTATTCTTTACCGGTTCTACTGATTTTGCTTGGCATTATTTTCTTCCACCTATACTTTCATGGTTACTAAGGTCCCTGAATACAGTTGCATTAGCAGAATAATTAGCAGTGATGCCCTTTAGTGATTCAGGGACAGTGATTTTATATTTAAGAAAACCCTCAGTGATTTCGTCATTAGTAAAACCTTTGAATGCCGTATCTTCATTAACAGAAATGATTAATATAGTCCGTCAGTGCCTTAGCAACAGCAGTGTTATGGTCAGGAAGGCCTTTGAATACCTTTACATTAGCTCTCCGAATGACACAGCATCAGTGCTCGTACGATGAAGAAAGTGATATATAAATACCTTAATGATTGATTTGGCCTTGAAATGCTATAGGATCAGTGCCCCAATAATTAATGAGGTCCTTGAATATCACAGCAACAATGCCCTAATAAAATCCTTGAATACTGCACCAGCACTGTCATTCAGTAAGAAAACAAAATCTCATTAACACTCGACGATAATTTTAGTAAAAACAATGGAGCTTTCTAACCACTGTAGATCTGAAGATCATTCTTCAGATATAAATTATATATATGTGTATGTATGTATATATGTATGTATTTTATATATATATATATATATATATATATATATATATATATGTGTGTGTATGTGTATATATATAATATACATGTATATATATATATATATATATATATATATATATATATATATATATATATATATATATATATATATATATATATATATGGAATTGAAATATAAAATTGAGGCCCAAGGCCAAGCACCGGGACCTATGAGGTCATTCAGCGCTGAGTATAATGTTGACTCAGTTGTTTGAAGAGGGTGGGAAGTAAGAGGAGAAAGAGAATATGGATGGGGATATAGAAAAAGGAACGAAAGGGGTTGTAGCTAGGGGCCGAAGGGACCCTGCAAAGAACCTAATGCAATGCCCACAGTGCACCGTACGAGGTGCACTTACGGCACTACTCCCCTACAGGGTTCAGATCCTATAACGTTGTCTTTTTTTTTTTTAACCCCGTTTGTTCACTCTTGCGTGGAAAGGGCTGCTGCACGCCCAGTTAATGCCAGTTTTTCTTCCTCGAGTAATTAGTTCGATTTTTCCCCTCCACTTGTAATTGGGGAGAACCAATGGGTGGGAACCAGGTATTCGCAGTCGAGGAAACGGTGTTGCGCTTTGATACTCAACAGGTGATTGAGCTTACCTTCGCTCTGCTTTGGTTGCTTGGGTCAATAGATGGAGCGCATGGATGTAAGAAGCTGCGTTCCACAGTCAGTTGAAATTTCCAATATGATTTTCTTGATATTCTTATCTTTTAAACCAAGGAGATACTTTAGTAAATGGATAAAAAAAATTATAAGAATGCAATAAAATGGGAAAATAGAAAATTAAGAAAAATCTTTTGCTTCTGGCTGTGAGAGGACCTGTTCCATAGTTAAAATGGAAATTTTATAACATTTTGTGAAATATTGCCTTTTACCCGTGATCATTAATTTGTGCATAGTAAATAACTGAATAAGTAAGCTAGTAGAAGCGAATGCATTGATAAATGAATCTGGATTAGATGATATAGAACTATAGTAAAAATCTCTTAAATATTCTTGGAAAAGTTTAATAATATTTTATATATTTTCACTGGCTTCGATGCCTATATTGAACATACTGCAGTAGACTACAATATAAATAGAATA
Source organism: Macrobrachium rosenbergii (assembly GCF_040412425.1). Taxonomy (NCBI): domain Eukaryota; kingdom Metazoa; phylum Arthropoda; class Malacostraca; order Decapoda; family Palaemonidae; genus Macrobrachium; species Macrobrachium rosenbergii. The sequence continues at coordinate 63,033,183 of NC_089788.1, read as the reverse complement.
ATAGTTCTGGAGATCAGGAGATGATCAATACCAAAGAGGAAAAGAGTGTCATTTAAATCTCCGGTGGAATGACTGAGACAGTAGCTTGCTTTTAAATAAACGCAGATATCTTTGAACCTGTGGTAAATTGATTCATGTATATACCTTGTCTGTTACAGAATGTCACGGAGCCACATGTAATTTTCAAATTGTTTCAAAATATCATAACGTTCATTTATTTTAGATTTTAATGCATGTGTTTCAGATTTGAGAACCTCTCTCTCTCTCTCTCTCTCTCTCTCTCTCTCTCTCTCTCTCTCTCTCTCTCTCTCTCTCTCTCACAACCATGGCGAAAGGTCAAGAATGCCGCCTGATAAATCTCCAGAGGTTAAATTGGAATTTATATCTCGCAGAAGGTTTTATTCCCTATTGTTGGGCAAAGATTAGAAACTGCAGCTGTTTTAAGATAGTCATTTCGTGCCTGATCCCACAATTCCAATTTTGGCAAAGACAAGTATCGAACTGGTATCTCGATCGATCGGTAAATCGGCTGCATAGCGTAACTCATACTTGCCCTTAATCTAACCTCCTTGGCCCTTAACAACACCCGCTCCCCGCGGCCCAGGTAGCGTCTTCATTAACCCTCTCATTTTTCCTCCTCTTTCCAACCCCCACCCCCATCCCTCATTGATGAGTACAACTCGCTCTGATGAATAAACCTCGCTTCCTCCATTAGTGAAGCTTGGGAAGTGTTTCTTAGATTTATGAGGCGCGCTCACAGCTCAAAATCATGGGCGGAGCCGATTCCAACTTGGAGCGACGAATTTTCTGTTTTCCCAGACTGGCTCCGGTAGCCATGGGAAATCGGGTTGGTGGCGCTGTTTATGTTTTTTTTTTTTATTTGTTTATTTTTTCTAGCAAGAGAGATAGATGAGTTTACGGTAGTGTCGGGGATTGAAGAAAAATGTCGACAATCCGGCTGAAGGTTAGCAAGAATTTTTCCTTCAGTTTTGTATTTGTTCCATCCAGTGTTATTATTGTCAGTTTGTTTTTTCTTAGTTTTCGAGAGAGAAGAGTATGTCTGTGCTGAGGTGAATTACAAGTCTTACAGTAGACTATTGTATTAAGGTGGAAGTTACGAGTGGGGAGCGAGAATATAAAATAGCGGACATGAATGATCAGTGCTCCGTCAAAATGTATACCAACACATGATTAAATAGTTAATCCCTACCCCAAAATGGGTAAAACAATTCATCGGAGACTCTCTCTCTCTCTCTCTCTCTCTCTCTCTCATGTGCACTTTTTCTGGCTTGTGTTTATTCGGTATTTAATTTCTGCTTTCTTTTACACCATTTTCCATTTTAGCAGTGCTACCTCTTCTATGTACTAAATAAATGGCCTTCAGTTTTACTGAAAAAAAAAAAAAAAAATAGAACCTGTTCACTGACAGACACCCTTGCTCTTTTCATATTAAAGGATAACAAGTAAAAAAAAAAAAAAAAAAAAAAAGTTTCTTCGGCGCAGTCGAAAAGAAAAAGAAGTTAAGTATACCTTAGTTTTACCAGACCACTGAGCTGATTAACAGCTCTCCTAGGGCTGGCCCCAAGGATTAGACTTATTTTACGTGGCTAAGAACCAATTGATTACTTAGCAACGGGACCTATAGCTTATTGTGGAATCCGAACCACATTATAGCGAGAAATGAATTTCTATCACCAGAAACAAATTCCTCTAACTCTTCATCAGAACTCCGGCCCATCGAGTGACAGTCGAGTTTTCTGTACAGCCGCTACAGCGTATAATCAAGGCCACCGGAAAATAGATCTAACTTTCGGTGGTCTCGGTATAATGCTGTCTGAGCCGCGGCCCATGAAACTTTATCCACGGCCCGGTGGTGGTCTATCCTATACTGTTGCCAGAAGCACGATTATGGGTAACTTTAACCTTAAATAGAAAAAAAAATCTGCTGATGCTAGAGGGCTGCAATTTGGTATGTTTGATGATTGGAGGGTGGATGATCAACATACCAATTTGCAGCCCCTCTAGCCTTAGAAGTTTTAAGATCTGAGGGCGGGCAGAATAAAGTGCGGACGGACAGACAAAGCCGGCACGATAGTTTCCTTTAACAGAAAACTAAAAACAGATAAATTCACGGGCTATTGATTGGCAAGTTATCGAATGTTCATAATGAACAATGTAACTATTACCGTTAACAACTCTGACATCGGCTCAACTTTGACCTCTTATAACTGTGTACGCTTCTTTCCTCTTCCCCCATTTCTCTTTCCTTTTCCTCAACCTTTTCTGTCTATTGCGCCGTGAGGGACCTGTTATTATTATTATTATTATTATTATTATTATTATTATTATTATTATTATTATTATTATTATTATTATTATTATTATTCACAAGATGAACCTTGTTCACATGGAACAAGCTCATAGGGGCCGTTGACTAGAAATTCAAGCTTCAAAAGAATATGGTGTTCATTTGAAAGAAAACAGAAGGTAACAGGGAATACAGAAAGAAGAGATCAGTTATTAGAAAATACAGTAAAATAAATTAACAGATGAATGAATAAAGAGATAAAAATGTAAGTAAAATATTTAAATGTTTTAAGGTAGTAATGCATTGCATGTTTGAGTTCGTTTGTCCAGATAAATAAATTTTCAGAGAATTTTAATTTCTCCCACTTCGTCAGCACCGGTCTCCTGCTAAGTGGACGTGACTGGCGGAGAGTTTTAGTGCGATGTTTTATCTTATGGGAATTCGAACTGAAAGTGTTCTTCCTGCGTTGTTGTGGTGTCACGTCACCTCGTAAGCCGTATGTTCAGTTATAACCACCCTGTTACTGCCGGGTTTTAACGTCAATGAGTTGTAACAGTTGGTGATTTGGTGTTTAATGGAACACTGGGATGATTGTGTATGTGAGTGTGTGTGTGTATGTGAGTGTGTGCACATGTGATTTGAAGCCAGGATGAAGATGTGTTTTTGAATATGTGCGCGTACACACATTGTGCATGTGTAAAATGCAGTCAGGTTTGCATGTGTGTTTACATGTGTTTACACAATTGTGCCCTTATGTGTATAAATACATGCACAAAGAGGTTTGCCCGTGAATACACGGGCACGGATTTTTTATATAATTTCGTTACACATGTTTTGCTAATGTGTTTAAATTTATACAGAAAAGCCTTCAATTCATTTTGAAAATATTTATATTGAATATTTAGTATTTTCTTGATATTGAAAAGTTATAAAACTATGAGGAAAAAAAACCTTTATTTAAGGAAATGGATGTGGATAGAACAAGAGGCCATTATAGTTAAATGTAGATAGTGAAGAGAGAAAAGACGAATGAAGGGGAAATACGTAATTATTAGCGATTTCAAGTTAATGACTAAAATTTATAGTAATTGATTTGTCGTATTTTGTAACAAATTCTCACCAGCAAGATCCGGTGACTGAGTTTAATGATTAATGAAAAACAATCTATGGTCAGCAACGTTACCCTTATTTGTTTAGGCTTTGATTTCATAATGGAGGTGAAACTTGCGGTTAGAGAGAGAGAGAAATTAAGTAGGAGGAACATGTTTGTCTCTTACGCAGAGACCGACGGGAGCGCCAACTCAATGATACTCTTTTCTAGCCCATTTCCGAGGGTAACAATAAAGAAAATTAATATGATAATTTTTTCTTTTGTAATAAGCATTCGCAGTGCAACCCCTGTAGAGTGTGTTATTCGGAAGTGACTGCAGTCGAATCGTATCCAGAACCGATCTGGTAAGAGTGATTATAAAAAGTCAAGGTGAAATATGATGAGGTGGATGATGACATTAGCAATGGAATAGACATAACATAGAAAACAGTCTATATATTATTAGACAGCAAGTCATGTGGATTGGAATGACAGACCAAATACTCTAGACGAGGAATGCCATATGAGACAAAAATAATAACATTATTAAAATAACAGTCAGTTGATAGAATAAATGTGCAGAGAAGCGAAGAATGTAATGCTTGACCGTGGCATTAAAGGATAGAAGAAATTATGTTTCTTGAATAGAGAATTATGATAATTTTGAGAGAGAGAGAGAGAGAGAGAGAGAGCAAGGCACTTTCTCTCGGCTTTACTGGCACTGAACACTTCTCGAAAAAGGAAAGGGAAACTTTAAACCATATTTCACGTAGCTGCCGAGTGCGAGATAATTGTGATAGCTGTCGGCACGTATTTATTTTGCGATGGAAATATTTTCCTTTCCCATTCTACAACTAATATATATTTTTAATGTCACTGCGAGTTTAGTACTGATTTCTCTTTAAGAGTTTTATCTCATTTTTGAGTGCGTAAAGTGTGTGTATGTATATGAACTGTATGTATGTAATATATATATATATATATATATATATATATATATATATATATATATATATATATATATATATATATATATATATATATATATATATATGTATACATATACACACACACATACACACATATTACTAAAAGGACCTCATTCAAACTGGATGGTATCTAATATACGGATACTTGATAATGTGGACTATTTGTCCAAGAAATATATATATTTTTCCTGAAGAAATACATATTATTAAAAGATACTGGGTGGTATCTAATCCAGATTTGATAATGGACTGTTTGTCCAAGAAAGTTTTAGTTTTTCCTCAATAAAATCCATTAGAACAAGTTTGTGTCCTTTTAGTAATTCTGATAATGCACAGAACAATTTAATATGATATAGTTATATATATATATATATATATATATATATATATATATATATATATATATATATATATATATATATATATATATATATATATATATATATATATATATATATATATATATATGTGTGTGTGTTTATGTATGTATGTATGTATGTATGTATGTATGTATATCCGGCGATTGACCGACGGGCGATGTATGCCCTTGCGTGTGTCCGTAGGAATTCATCTAAACCTGTTTCCTCCCATATGTCCAAGACCCAACCACATGTCACAGAGGGCCAGGCCGCTCCCTGACCTTTTCCGTCGGAAACCCCGAAGCCGACGTTGCTCAATCAGGCTAAGAGATGGCAGCACCTGACGAGGTCCTTGTCCTGCTGTCCGGCGACAGAAACCCTAATCACATGTTTGTTGCTCATTTGCATAAGCCACCAATTAAAGCTCGGATCTTCCGGAAGTGTGGGAGCTTCTAGCATGCCAGGCATAAGTTGTTTGTTGATTATGTAAGATGATGTTTGTTTGTTTGTAGGGTTAGTGTTGCAGAACAAGTGTGAGTGTTAATTGCTTTTAATATTCTCTTTCTCCCTTATTGTCTAACGTTAGTTGATAATGCAGTATAAAGATGGTTATCTCTCTCTCTCTCTCTCTCTCTCTCTCTCTCTCTCTCTCTCTCTCTCTCTCTCTCTCTCTCTCTCTCTCTCTCACACACACACACACAGTGGTTTATTTAATATGATACTTCAGTTAAAAAAATGTAGCTACTTACTTACTTACCGTAGTGTTTATGTCAGTTTCATTGTTTAAAATCCTTCAGGCATTCAAATGCAATTTTTTTAACAAGTATCTGATAATCTCTCCTCAACTCGCTGCCAAATGTCACAGCCTTTGCTACAGCGCGTAATTGTTTCTGGAAATCATATCGTATTAATGTACGAGATAATATTCTCAAACATGTCGTCAGAACGTTTTTCCTATTAATTTTACGTGAGAACTTTGACATTGCCGTGAGAATAACTTCATTATTGTCGAATATGCTTCCGTGGTAATAAGAGCGAGAGTGATGATTCTTCCTGGGACACTTTGACCCTAAATGCCTCCGGTATAATAACTGGTCAGTAAGTTTTACGCCAGTTTCCGCTCGTTTCAAGATGTTCCCGTTTTCTTCCGGTACTGGGAAGGTGTGTGTCGTGGGAGGGAAATTTTTGAGCAACCTCTTCTTACTCCCCCTTCTGCTCCTCATCCCTTCCCCCCCCCCTTCCTTTTATCTCTCCCTCCCATCCCCCGTCGATCAAGGGGTCATTCCTCCTCCTCCTCCTTTCCAGGGAGAAACATGGTCATTTTCATAATCCCGTTGTTTGTCTAAGGAAGTGGGGTGATGTTGGTTGGTTTCTTGTGAATGAATGGGTTCCTGCTTTTTATACACACACACACACATACACACATGTACTGTATATATATATATATATGTGTGTGTGTCTGTTTTATAGATATGTGTCTGTGTGTATGAATGCGTTTTGCTGTAATTTAACAATGTTTTATGAAGTTAGAAAGGCCTTGTAAACTATATATATATACAGTATATTTATATATATATATATATATATATATATATATATATATATATATATATATATATATATATATATATATATATAATATATATATAACGTGTATATGTATAAAGCTGTTAATGTTGTGACAAATCTGTACGTAGAGGTTCATCCTTGATTAAGCAGTTGGAGAGCGATTTTGCCAACGAAAGAATCCTTATCAAGTACATGAAATTACGAAAAGGAGCTGGCGGATTTTTTTTTTACTTAAATCATTAAACACGTTTATTTTTAATAACTGAAGTTACGATTTTTGAGGACCATAGTTACAGTGACGCCAGGCTACGTAAACAAATGCTTATAAGGAATGAATAAGGCATTAGAAAACTTCTGAGTATACATAGCCTTTCACTCTGAACTGGGCTATGCTAAGTGGTTACAAAACACACACACACACACACACACACACTTTGGACCTATCTGGAGTGTTCTGGCCATTATATTGAGAAATAGAGGCCTGATAAGAGGCTTGTTAGACATGATAACTTGTGCGCTTGCCATGAACAGTGATGCTCGATGGAATCATAGTAGGAGCAGTAGTAGTAATAGTATAGATTTAATATCGGCAAGATTTTGTTGAGAGATAAAAAGTTTGACTGGTTGGTCAGTTACTGAATCCAGCATTAGCCTACTGACTGCAATACATTGTGAAGAAAATATGATGAAATGACACCACATTGGGTTAATCTTAGATGGCCGATATGCCGCCATGTTTAGTTAAGAAAATTGCAAGAGATAGGAATTTGTCAACTTGTTTAAAATGTTATTAGTCGTCACGAGTTTGTTCTGTAGAATTGTTGATGCTTTAAGATTTTATGCTGAGGACTTTGTGCAAGTGGAACTTCAAACGTTCAAGGGAGGATGCAATGCATTACTACCTTAAAGCAGTTCTTGCATTTTATCTATTTTTATCTATCTATCTATTAATTTTTAATTTATTTTTTCATTTCTGATAACTGATCTCTTCTTTCTGTATTTCCTACTATTCTTTTGTCATTTCTTTCAAATGAACATCATATTTTTCGGAAGCTTGATTCAATAATAATAATAAACAGTGTGTAATTAACTCAAGCATTGCAGTTGTCAACGGGAGACGAAGTATTGCTGCTCGAGGAAAAGAGCGTGGGTGATTTTGCCGGTAGGCCATTGAAAAGGAAGAGACAGTTGTGAAAACACGTAACAAAAAAAAAAAAAGTCAGAGAAATGATCAAAAAGAGAAAATTAGAAAAACCTGCGAGATAAAGTAGAGAGAGCGAGCTACCACGCAAGCGCTCTTAACCCCAAAACTGCACCATGCTGAAAATGTCAACCCAGATGTTAATGCGCAGAAAACCGCCTGAAAATTTATTATGCAAAAATGGAAACAATAACAGTAAACGCTTATGAAGTAGAATTTGCCTCTTGTGGAGTTGAGGGCAATGATTTTTTTCTCTTGAATAGTTCCACGGGTTATTATTATTATTATTATTATTATTATTATTATTATTAGACGTCTAATAGTTGGTTCCAGAGTAACTTGAATATAATAATGAACGCTTATAGAGTAATATTTGTGAAGTTTCAGTTAATGACTTTTTTCTAAAGTTTTTCCACTGGTTATTATTAATATTATTATTACTATCAAACGTTTTTTGTTTTACCCATAAAACATATAATTTTGTGTTCCAGAATAACATGAATATTCCACATCTGTTGATTTTTCCAGTTCGTCCCTAGAGTTTCGTATTATTTTTATTTTCATGATTTTTTTTTTATTGCTCCGCCGATGAAACCTCGAAGTTATTCCACATGGCCACCATCCGTGTCAAGTGGCACACCGAGTCTCTGCAGTGTTGATATTCCGTTGATCTTTCAACCTCTGCGGCAGCTGGTAAATAGCGGAAGCAATGCTACAAAATAGCGCTCCTGCTGCCTTGTCACCTCATGCTGCGCTAACGATGAGCGTTTTCAGCGCTTATTTACGTTTTTCATTTTGGTCGGTGGGGGGTTTGGGAGGGAGTGTGGTCGGCGTGCTTGTGTACTTTTGGTTTTGATAAAATGCCATTTTTCTGGGGTCCAAGTGTTAACATTTCCCATTTGTTATTCATAGACTTCTTGTCTTTGCACAGAATATATATATATATATATATATATATATATATATATATATATATATATATATATATATATATATATATATATATATATATGTGTGTGTGTGTGTGTGTGTGTGTGTGTGTGTGTGTGTGTGTGTGTGTGTGTGTGGTACATATTGGTTAAATGTTCTTAATACACTGAATAAGGTTTGTAAAAGAAAAAGACGAAAAGGGAAAATAATTTTTTTTTAAAACCAAACCTTATTCATTGTATAAAGAACACTCAACTATGTACATATGTATATAATATATATACATATATGTATGTATGTACAGTATATGTATAGTATATATATATATTATATATATATATATATATATATATATATATATATATATATATATATATATATATATATATATATATATATATATACATATTGGTTATAGTGTTCTTAATATATTGATTAAGGTTTGGTTGTAAAAAAATAAATAGTTGCCGTTTTTGTCTTTCTTTTTCTTCATTGCGTTATTTCACTACCTTTTCTACCTACCTCGTCTTTAGTTTACTATCGTTGTTTATAAAGTTGTTTAAGGTAAGTTTTTCCAAAGTGTAAAAGGTATTGAATTTTATTGTGAAGAACACGTTTGCTTTTTTTTACAGCATATTTAATTCCTTAAAATCTTTCAGAAATTAATGTTATTTATATTTACAAACGTTGATAGTTAGCTCAGATTTGATACTCGGATTATTATTATCTGGGTCAAACATGTCTTGACCGACAATTCTGAAAATAAGGAAAAATATGAAACTGCATATGTGCAACAATTTAGCCATTTAAGTTTCTATTTGATGTATTATTCCATTGAATTTCATGTCTTCAGATTCCATGGAGTGTAGAATTGGCTTCGTTTGCTACGGTAATAGTGCGTAAATCTATCATATCAAGTTCACTTTATGAAGAAATTGAGGAAAACCATAATTTTGTTTGAGATTGGGGCGCAAACGAATCAAATCTGGTCCACTTTACGGGCGATATCTAAGAACCACCAATCCATCGCTCAGTTAAGATACTCATAAGGCTAAAGCAATTTCGGTAAATTGATTATGAGAAGATTGGGACGTTGTAGAGTGGGCCGTTATGGCTGTCATTTTCCTGTTTGTCTTCGGCATGATGGATATTTTTCTCTAGTGTAAAGGAAGGGTTGCCAAATTACGTTAGCAGGTTTGCGTGTCTTGCAGCAGACGTCGGCTATTTTCTAAAATGAATAAATGTGTTCCAGTCTTTAAATATTTTTAATATTGCATGTTGGGGCTTTTTATTTTTATTATGACTGTCGTAATTGGCAAGAGAATACGTATATCGTCCAGCTTTTAGAGAGAGAGAGAGAGAGAGAGAGAGAGAGATCTTTGAGAGGATATCAAACTTCTGAGATGCTTGGATTACCTCGCCAAGGGTCTTCCTTTCTATTTTACTGGCACGCCCATAAATCACAAATAAAGTATTCACGTTCATATCCTTCATTTTACCTGCTTATAAAAAAAATTACTTACGGGCTGCTCCATGAGCAAGAGCCCGTACTGGCATAAAGCCAACTTGATAAAAAACAACAACAGCTTCCTTACTGAGAGGGAAAGAAAGAACGGGCTCCTCTATGAGCAAGAGCCCGTACTGGCATAAAGCCAACTTAATAAAAAACAACAACAACTTCATTACTGAGAGGGAAAGAAAGAATTATAACAATACTAATGCTTCTTCCATGCGCTAAATACAGGTTTGGTATGATAGCTTAACAAGTTCAGAACTGGCCCCATTTGAGGCATATTGATATTCAGTGCTATGAAAGATTAGCTTAAACTTAATTAAGGTCCATAAGTAGATATACATCATTATCTAGTTACATCTTGTTATATGATTAAACTTTTCAAGTCTTTGTTAAATGGAAGTGTTAAACAAAATCCGGCTGACCATTCTACAGTACTGAAGTAAAATTGTGTTTATTGTCAATGCATGAAACAAAATACCACATAGATTGTTATGGTATTTCTACATGCTGTTTTTTGTTTAAAGTAGTTTTGGAATTAAATGTTGATTTTTCTTTTACAGGTGATTGGCCGTGTTATGGTAGAGAGGAAAGTCGTGAGTAGAACAGTTTTGTTCTTAAATTATTATCACGATCCGTACTGTTGTTTTTACCGCATTTATTACTTTTTCTAAGTGTCCTATTATCGCTGCTACTGATTTTATTATTTATTGAATGTAACTTATATCCACTGCAATATTCTTTGTGCACAGTTTTAGTACTTGACAGACTGATACGTCATTTTCTATTTTGTTTGGGTATTTACGGAAAATTTTATTCATTCGTTTGTTTTTTTAAATCATCTCCTTGTATCTTTAGAGGAAAACTGATTTGCTAGATTTATTACAAGTAGTGTTACTATCGTTACGATTACCAGGATCGCTGCTATTGCTCCTCTCAGTCTTCTAATGTAGTTCATACACACTGTAATATTCTTTACGTAAAATTTTAGTACTTGACCGACTGATAACTCATTTTCTGTTTTGTGGATAACGTTCAACTTGTATTGCTGTTGGGAAACTGATTTGCTGTATGAAGATATATATATATATATATATATATATATATATATATATATATATATATATATATATATATATAAAATCTAAAGGCCATGAAGGAAAGAGAAAAATAGAGTACTGCAAGCCCTTTCGACTTATAGTCCTTGCTAAGTAAATGACTATAAGTAGAAAAGCCTTGCAGTAATCCATTGTTTCTCTTTTCTTCGTAGCATTGCCTTTATTTACATATTCATCACGTTCCATATTTTCGAGATTCAGTTATACATAATACATTATATTATATATATATATATATATATATATATATATATATATATATATATATATATATATATATATATATGTATGTGTGTGTGTTTGTTCTAAAGTACGATACTTTCTTGAAGATTTTGTTGAATTCATTAAAAATTTCTCATCTTTATGAACTTCCTCCAAAGCAACCAATTATAAAGCTGTACAGTATGTTCTTTGGTTACTAAATTAAGGAGGAACAACAGCTTATCTGAGCAAGGGGAGCGAGAGATTTACAGTAACGTTAAAACTAACGCCAGTGGTTTCCTCGCAACAATCGAGAGAAGCGACTGTTGCAGCAGTTGTAAATCTGTGACATCAAACTGATCGTTAAACTAAATGGAAACCTCCATCTTATCTGGACAATGACTTAAAACATTCATTCCCAGTAATTTTAGAAGTGTACCGGTGACGACAGTTCAGCAGTCGCTACACTCGACGGAAACGACAGCCTCATCTGAACGTTGACAAATAGCTACAGCTCTGAGCACAGCGGGCTCAGTCAGTTCGCTAACGAGATCACGGTCAGGATTTTCCGGCCAAAACGGATCGTGACATAACAACCGGCGCTTATCGCTGTAAGACGAGAAATGAATGCATTGTAACGTCAGATGTGATATACGATCTCTCTCTCTCTCTCTCTCTCTCTCTCTCTCTCTCTCTCTCTCTCTCTCTCTCTCTTGTCAGGTGTGCCAGACAACTCTCTCTCTCTCTCTCTCTCTCTCTCTCTCTCTCTCTCTCTCTCTCTCTCTCTCTCTCTCTCTTCAAGTGTGACAGACGACCTCTCTCATATATATAATATATATATATATATATATATATATATATATATATATATATATATATATATATATATATATACATACATACATACTCACAAACGCATTGTAAAGTCACATCAAATCCTGTCAGTATAATTGTATTTGTATGCTTACGCCATTAATCTCAACATAACCGCGAGAATTTAGCGAGCATTGTTCAAGGCCGAGGTCATACTCTGTTATCGGAAGTCACGTGTTCGATGACCTTTTATTCCGATGGGGAAGTCACTGGGAATTCTTGATCAGGTATTGTTTGCTCTCAAGCTAAACGGAATATGCGCATTTCACCTTTCTTTTCTTGCTGTTTGGGAGACGATGCGGTACTGGATATTCGATAGATATGAGTTTACATGGTGTAGTGAACCGGTGTATGCACGGGTTCATCGAGGAATTTATGCAAGTGTTCATATATATATATATATATATATATATATATATATATATATATATATATATATATATATATATATATATATATATATATATATATATATATATAGATATATATATATTATATATATATATATATTTATATATATGAATATGTATAGTGTGTATGTATATTTATATATGTGTGCGTGTGTATCTGTCTGCCTGTTCTGTCTGTGTGTGTGCAGATCATTGGTTTGGGGAAGGAAGAACACGTTTATTTATTTACCTGTTGAAAAAAAAATTAAAAGCGCTAACGGCAGTACCACCGCATGTGTCCAGGAAACGCATTTTCGACTATGTCACGTTTTGTTTTGATCGACGCTTTTAGGAAAAAATTGATTCTAACCCGTCCACCACCCTTTCCATTTCCTTGGATTCTCTCTCTCTCTCTTCTCTCTCTCTCTCTCTCTCTCTCTCTCTCTCTCTCTCTCTCTCTCTCTCTCTATCTTTCTCCTTCAATATTTATCTTTTTTTCCCTTCAATAACATTCTTTTCCACAGGACTCCATATATGTATATATGTACATCATGTTTGTATGTATATATATATATATATATATATATATATATATATATATATATATATATATATATATATATATATATATATATATATATATATAATGCATTTATGTTTGCATGTGTATAGTCACCATTAAGAACAAATTTTACATCAGCCGCTACATATATCTTGTGTGAATATATCGAATCGCCCCTAAACACAGTGCGTCACTCTCGTCCATGCTAATCTTCACAATTCACAAAATCACCCTTGAATTTTGAAAGAATTTTGTTCCACGGTTGAAAATGATTCTGTAAGGTGATAGTGGTGAAAGAATGTAACTCACGAACACACACACGCACACTTTAAAAAGCGTACATACACACAGGATATGTTTCGTTAGACATTTCAGTATCGTTATTACTATTCAGAAGATAAACCCTATTCATATGGAACAAGCCCGCAAGGGCCATTGACTTGAAATTCAAGCTTCCAAAGAATATGGTATTCATTAGGAAGAAGTAAGAGAAGCCAAAGGGAAATATAGAAAGAAGAGATCTCACTTATTAAAAATTAAGAATGAATTAATAAATAGATAAAAATGTATTAAAATGCCAGGAGAATAGTATTAGGGTAGTAATGCATTGCATCTTCGCCTGAACTTATGAAGTTCCAGTTGCACAGTGCACTGTATTTAGTACTTGCACATTCCGTACGTACTTTTATGAAGTGTCACTATCACATGTATACTGTGCACTATCTTTTTCATGATGAGAAGTCATCACAGAATAGCTTCTTGCGTGCGTATGTACCCTTGTGGTCATAGGTGACTGACAGGGGGACTTGGTACTGACCACAGGTTTCACTTCCCTCTCAGTGGGGTTTTTTCAAAGACTGAAATAGGACCCTTGCGATGTGGAAGTCTTCGTATTGCTGTTGCTGTTCTTGTTTTTATTATTGCTCCGGTAAAAAATCCACGGTGATAGATGGAGATTATCTGCTGGTCTTCATCGTAAATTTAAGACTGTTAAATGTGTGGAAGCTCAGTAAGACCGATCAGTAATAATCATCACTATGTTAGAAGTATCTTTACCACAAAATTATGGTACTTGTTATGGCATTTTTTCAAATTATCTTTTTTATTAAGATATCAGAAATCAGTAACTCCATGAGGAAATGAGAAAGACCTATTGGAAACTAAACATTAAAAAATTCTATTATTATTACGATTACTGAATTATCTCATAAATTTATAATTTCATGCATGTAGTTTAAAGGAGGAAAACGATCAAGTTCTAGCTTTCATTTTTTAACTGAATATTGAACAAATATTTTCACAGCATCAGCCACTTTGTGCATCCCCCTAGGAGTCTCAGTAACATCGGGGCCACCCTTCTAATATTGTGTTAACTCTATCTTGCACTTGCTCTATGGCTCTATCTTGCACATGCTCTATGGCTGCCCATCTGTTCTAGTATTTCTGTAGCAAAATAAGCAAGTATTATTCTCCATCTCCTTTCTTGTAGTGTGATCTGTTTTCTCACCTCAGTTAAATTTTTCATATCTCCTCATGGTGTCGGTACCATCATTACCTTCCGTACCTCTGTCTTCTCCCAATGCAGAAGTTGCATCTCAAACAGTATTTAAGTACCGCATGGAACCTTTCTCTCGTCGAGAAATACATTACGCATCTTGGACAGCCTCTTGGCCACATTTTAGCATTCGTGTCAACTATCGGTGTATTTTAATTTTCAGTTATTTTATTTTTTATTTTTATTTTTTATTTATTTTTTTTTACTATCAACCCATGTTCATGTTCTTAGTCCATCGACACAAGACTGCATTTTCTTCATACGTCTTGTTAATGAAAGTGAGTCATGTCATTATTTATCATATAAAATTAATCAGGTGAATATTTATCGTTATTACAGGAATCGACATTACTTTTACAGTCACCCCTGTTGCTTACTAATTTCGTCCAGGTCTAGATATGGACGCCACGGGCTGCATTGCTATGCTTTCTAAACCGGAAACGTTTTCCTTCAGTTGTCGCAGATATTCCCAGTAGAAGACGACCTATCTTTGTTACCATTCTGAAATCAACGTCGTTAGTATCATGTATTCGTTTTTTAATATATGTTTTCTGGCACTCTGTACATGTTTATGGTATAAAATCGTTTAGGATAGTAACGTAATCTTAGTGCGTGGTTAGCAGTCGATGAATTTTAAAAGAAATATATGATAAATAGAAACTAATTAACAACGAGTCGGCAGATGAATAACTTCACGAGATCTAGTGTCATTAAAGCGCCACAGTAGGTAATAAACTAATCAGTCCATCCGTCTTTGATATCTCTTCCACCATCCTCCTTTCCATCTTCCAAATTCTCTCCTTTTTC